>NC_048591.1:12762500-13040000 GCF_013265735.2 Oncorhynchus mykiss | reverse complement strand
ATCCTCTGATTGTTAAGGCTTCTCTTCTCTATTGCATTCATTCCCTCTGGCTGTATCTCTCCCCCTCTTCTCTTCTCTGGCTGTATCTGTTCTCTTCTCTGGCTGTATCTCTTCCCTTCTCTGGCTGTATCTTTTACCTTCTCTGGCTGTATCTCTTCCCTTCTCTGGCTGTATCTCTTCCCTTCTCTGGCTGTATCTATTCCCTTCTCTTCTCTGGCTGTATCTCTTCCCTTCTCTGGCTGTATCTCTTCCCTTCTCTGGCTGTATCTATTCCCTTCTCTGGCTGTATCTCCCCCTCTCTTCTCTTCTCTAGCTGTATCTCTTCTCTTCTCTTCTCTGGCTGTAACTCTTCTCTTCTCTGGCTGTATCTCCCCCTCTCTTCTCTTCTCTGGCTGTATCTCCCCTTCTTTTCCCTGGCTGTATCTCCCCCGCTCTTCTCTTCCCTTCTCTGGCTGTATCTCCCCTTCTCTTCACTGGCTGTATCTCCCCCTCTCTTCTCTTCTCTGGCTGTATCTATTCCCTTCTCTGGCTGTATCTCCCCCTCTCTTCTCTTCTCTGGCTGTAACTCTTCTCTTCTCTGGCTGTATCTCCCCCTCTCTTCTCTTCTCTGGCTGTATCTCCCCTTCTTTTCCCTGGCTGTATCTCCCCCGCTCTTCTCTTCTCTTCTCTGGCTGTATCTCCCCCTCTCTTCTCTTCTCTGGCTGTATCTCCCCTTCTTTTCCCTGGCTGTATCTCCCCCGCTCTTCTCTTCCCTTCTCTGGCTGTATCTCCCCTTCTCTTCACTGGCTGTATCTCCCCCTCTCTTCTCTTCCCTTCTCTGGCTGTATCTCTTCTCTTCTCTGGCTGTATCTCCCCCTCTCTTCTCTTCCCTTCTCTGGCTGTATCTCTTCTCTTCTCTGGCTGTATCTCCCCTTCTCTTCTCTGGCTGTATCTCCCCCTCTCTTCTCTTCTCTTCTCTGGCTGTATCTCCGTCCTCAGTGGATAAAGCTCTCTGCACGGCCAGTCATTTTCCCCTCCATTTGCCCTTTTTGTCTCTCTCTTTTCCAGTTATTCTGCCTGTTCTATGAAGCCTCCCACAGTTAGTGTTCTTCAGGTTGTGCAGTGACTGCTGTCTTGAATATCCCCCATCCTTCCAGTGTGAAACTCCCCAGCCTCCCCTCCATCACTCAGACCTGCAGTACTGTAGTGTAGTCTGTAGACTTGACTGTAGTCTGTAGACTAGATCCCCTTTTCAGTGCAATTTTGGATGCATTGGTGCGTGTTGACAAGGTCGTGTGAACACCCCCGAAGGGAGTTAAGACTCACTTTGCTGTCAGCACCAGAGGTGTAAAACACAACTGCGCACATTAAACACACATACACTTGACACTGTGTATTCATAAGGTGCATGGGGTAAGCAACACTGTAGGCAGCAGGACATGGTTGGGCCTCGGGCTCTGCATAGTGTATCTGAAGGACGACAGTGTGTGATTAGGTGAGATGTTGGTGGCAGTAGTGGGAACTACCCATTTTTCTCCACAATTTCGTGGTATCCAAATGGTAGTTAGTCTTGTCTCATCGCTGCAACTCCCGTACAGACTCAGGAGAGCGGAAGGTCGAGAGCCGTGTGTCCTCCGAAACACAACCCAACCAAGCTGCACTGCTTCTTGACACAATGCCCACTTAACCCAGAACCCAGCAGCACCGATGTGTCGGGGGAAACACCGTACGCCTGGCGACTGTGTCGGCGTGCACTGCGCCTGGCCCGCCACATGAGTCGCTAGTGTGCGATGGGACATGGACATCCCTGCCAACCAAACCCTCCCCTAACCCGGACGATGCTGGGGCAATTGTGCGCCGCCCCATGGGTCTCCCGGTCGCGGCCGGCTGCGACAAAGCCTGGACTCGAACCCAGAATCTCTAGTGGCACAGCTAGCACTGTGATGCAGTGCCTTAGACCACTGTGCCCCTCGGGAAGCCCCAGTAATGAGATCTTTGATAAGCGCAGGGTTTTAGAGGTTGTGGAAGGGGAGCAGTCCGTTGTGAGGTGGAGGATAGATGGTACTGAGAGATCCCCTCGCCGTGAAGGCTAGATGGCTCTTCTGTTTAGCTGCTTCTCACTAACCAGAGGGCAGAATACAGTCTGCATCCCAAAGGGCAGCCTATCCCCTACATAGTGCACTACTTTTGACTAGAGCCCTGGGAATAGGGTGCCATTTGGGATTTAGTCACAGACTCTAGGGAGAGGCCTTTGGGCACTTTGCTCAGATAGTCCTTATGAAGCTGCGCTGTGAGACTAGCAGTACTGTATATCAGGTTTTTTTTCTCCTTTCCTTTTAAGAGCTTTGTCCCAACGGACCAGTCAGTCAAAGGAGTACCCTACATTCATAACCATAATAGTAGTATGAAAGAGAGAGGCTTCACTGATCTACAGTCTTTTTTGTTCCTCTTGCTTTTTTTGCTTTTCTTGTCACCACAAGCCTGGTAGGCCCTCCTCCTCCCCCAGCCCTCCTCCCCCAGCCCTCCCTTCCTCCCCCAGCCCTCCCTTCCTCCCCAAGCCCTCCTCCCCCAGCCCTCCCTTCCTCCCCCAGCCCTCCTCCCCCAGCCCTCCTCCCCCAGCCCTCCCCCAGCCCTCCTCCCCCAGCCCTCCCTTCCTCCCCCAGCCCTCCTCCCCCAGCCCTCCTCCTCCCCCAGCCCTCCTCCCCCAGCCCTCCTCCCCCAGCCCTCCTCCCCCAGCCCTCCTCCCCCAGCCCTCCCTTCCTCCCCCAGCCCTCCCTTCCTCCCCCAGCCCTCCTCCCCCAGCCCTCCCTTCCTCCCCCAGCCCTCACTTCCTCCCCCAGCCCTCCCTTCCTTCCCCAGCCCTCCTCCCCCAGCCCTCCCTTCCTCCCCCAGCCCTCCCTTCCTCCCCCAGCCCTCCCTTCCTCCCCCAGCCCTCCCTTCCTCCCCCAGCCCTCCTCCCCCAGCCCTCCCTTCCTCCCCCAGCCCTCCCTTCCTCCCCTAGCCCTCCCTTCCTCCCCCAGCCCTCCCTTCCTCCCCCAGCCCTCCCTTCCTCCCCCAGCCCTCCTTTCCTCCCCCAGCCCTCCCTTCCCCTCCCAGCCCTCCCTTCCTCCCCAGCCCTCCCTTCCTCCCCCAGCCCTCCCTTCCCCTCCCAGCCCTCCCTTCCTCCCCCAGCCCTCCCTCCCCCAGGCCTCCTTTCCTCCCCCAGCCCTCCTTTCCTCCCCCAGCCCTCCTTTCCTCCCCCAGCCCTCCCTTCCTCCCCCAGCCCTCCCTTCCTCCCCCAGCCCTCCCTTCCTCCCCCAGCCCTCCCTCCCTTCCTCCCCCAGCCCTCCCTCCCTTCCTCCCCCAGCCCTCCCTTCCTCCCCCAGCCCTCCCTTCCTCCCCCAGCTTCCCGTATCTCCACCAGTCTCTCCCCAGCCTTACAGTTATGATAGCGAGAAAGGGTTTAATAGCTTGTCCTGGCTTATATATAATAGATTATGCTAAATCTTTATGTCCCTAAATGGTTTATTGTGCCATCAAATGCATTCACACGTGATGTAATCTCATTGTGCCATGGTTTACTGGAGCACCCATCATGATTGCAATGATTTGAAAAACAGTGGGAGACATGGAGAGCAGATACGAGAGGGCTGGTTAGGAGGGAGGGGAAGGGAGAGGAGAGGGAGCGTATATGCACGTGTGTTACCGTGTATCTGTATGCACGTGTGTGTTACCGTGTATCTGTATGCACGCGTGTGTTACCGTGTATCTGTATGCACGCGTGTGTTACCGTGTATCTGTATGCACGCGTGTGTTACCGTGTATCTGTATGCACGCGTGTGTTACCGTGTATCTGTATGCACGCGTGTGTTACCGTGTATCTGTATGCACGTGTGTGTTACCGTGTATCTGTATGCACGTGTGTGTATGTGTGTGTGTTTATGCATGCACAGCTGGTAAGCTAGTTCCCAGCGCATCCCACTGTGTTTGGCTCGGAGGTGACTGTTCAGTGATAAAGCTGCTTGGTCTTGCCTGGAGGGTGGCGAGGGATGAGCGTGGTGCCTCAACGGTCCATGGCTGTTGTCACTGAAACACCTGCACAGAGAGATGGGGAGAGAGGGGAGACGGGGGAGGGGTGAGAGGGGTAGGAGGTGGGGGCAGAAGGAAGGGGGCCACAGAATCATGCCATGATGTTGGCCCTGAGCCCTGGGGACCTGCAGGAGGAGTAGAGATGAACTAAGACATCATGGCTGAATCCCAAAATGGCACCCTATTCCCTATAGAGTACATTACATTACTTCTGACCAGAGCCCTCTGGGACCTATGAGCCCTGGTCAAAGGTAGTGCACTAAATGGAGAATAGGGTGCCATTTGGGACACGTCCAAGGTGCTCCAATACACTCTTATTACTACCCACCCACCCACCCAAACAGTCAACCCAAAGTCATTCACGGTCCCCTTCCCAAATTCATAAAGCATCTGAGTGCTGATCTTGGATCAGTTTAGCCTTTTAAGCTCATGATGAATAGTAGTATTATGGACAGATGGGACCTGATCCTATATCAGCCCTCTTATGCTTTTTGAATAAGGGCCCAGGCCTGGGCTCAGCGTGGAATCAGGTTCTTCTAGGTGAGATACTGAGAGGCTGGCTCCAATCTACACCGACACTGATGCCAGTTCCTCCCCAGTTAATCACAGTGTAATCTGCTCACATGTTCCATTCTGATCCATTTGATCACATTACGCCCGACTGTTATGTCATATCCCCTCAAGTTGATCACATTAGCAGTGACCGACTCCGGCTACATGTCCTTCATATCTTCTCCATATTGGTGTACTGGAGCATGGATATTCCCCTGCACATCAGATCAGATTGTCTCTCCACGACTAAATGAGACGTCCTCGTAATACAATATACTGCCAAGATGTCCTCTTAAAACAATATACTGTCACGATGTCCTCGTAAAACAATATACTGCCACGACATCCTCGTAAAACAATATACTGCCACGACGTCCTCGTAAAACAATATACTGCCACTACATCCTCGTAAAACAATATACTGCCACTACATCCTCGTAAAACAATATACTGCCACTACCTCCTCGTACAAACAATATACTGCCACTACCTCCTCGTAAAACAATATACTGCCACTACATCCTCGTAAAACAATATACTGCCACAACATCCTCGTAAAACAATATACTGCCATTACATCCTCGTAAAACAATATACTGCCACGACGTCCTCGTAAAACAATATACTGCCACAACATCCTCGTAAAACAATATACTGCCATTACATCCTCGTAAAACAATATACTGCCACGACGTCCTCGTAAAACAATATACTGCCACTACCTCCTCGTAAAACAATATACTGCCACGACATCCTCGTAAAACAATATACTGCCACGACATCCTCGTAAAACAATATACTGCCACGACGTCCTCGTAAAACAATATACTGCCAGTACCTCCTCGTAAAACAATATACTGCCACGACATCCTCGTAAAACAATATACTGCCACGACATCCTCGTAAAACAATATACTGCCACGACATCCTCGTAAAACAATATACTGCCACTACATCCTCGTAAAACAATATACTGCCACGACATCCTCGTAAAACAATATACTGCCACTACATCCTCGTAAAACAATATACTGCCAAGATGTCCTCGTAAAACAATATACTGTCACGACGTCCTCGTAAAACAATATACTGTCACGACATCCTCATAAAACAATATACTGCCACTACCTCCTCGTAAAACAATATACTGCCACTACCTCCTCGTAAAACAATATACTGCCACTACATCCTCGTAAAACAATATACTGCCACTACCTCCTCGTACAACAATATACTGCCACTACATCCACGTAAAACAATATACTGCCACTACTTCCTCGTAAAACAATATACTGCCACTACATCCTCGTAAAACAATATACTGCCACTACTTCCTCGTAAAACAATATACTGCCACTACATCCTCGTAAAACAATATACTGCCACGACATCCTCGTAAAACAATATACTGCCACTACCTCCCCGTAAAACAATATACTGCCACTACCTCCTCGTAAAACAATATACTGCCACGACGTCCTCGTAATACAATATACTGCCACGATGCCCTTGTAATGCAATATACTGCCACGATGTCCTCGTAAAAACAATATACTGCCACGATGTCCTTGTAAAAAACAATATACTGCCACGACGTCCTCGTAAAACAATATACTGCCACTACATCCTCGTAAAACAATATACTGCCACTACATCCTCGTAAAACAATATACTGCCACTACCTCCTCGTAAAACAATATACTGCCACTACCTCCTCGTAAAACAATATACTGCCACTACATCCTCGTAAAACAATATACTGCCACAACGTCCTCGTAAAACAATATACTGCCACTACCTCCTCGTAAAACAATATACTGCCACGACATCCTCGTAAAAAAATATACTGCCACGACATCCTCGTAAAACAATATACTGCCACGACGTCCTCGTAAAACAATATACTGCCAGTACCTCCTCGTAAAACAATATACTGCCACGACATCCTCGTAAAACAATATACTGCCACGACATCCTCGTAAAACAATATACTGCCACGACATCCTCGTAAAACAATATACTGCCACTACATCCTCGTAAAACAATATACTGCCACGACATCCTCGTAAAACAATATACTGCCACTACATCCTCGTAAAACAATATACTGCCAAGATGTCCTCGTAAAACAATATACTGTCACGACGTCCTCGTAAAACAATATACTGTCACTACCTCCTCGTAAAACAATATACTGCCACTACATCCTCGTAAAACAATATACTGCCACTACCTCCTCGTACAACAATATACTGCCACGACATCCTCGTAAAACAATATACTGCCACTACATCCTCGTACAACAATATACTGCCACGACATCCACGTAAAACAATATACTGCCACTACATCCTCGTACAACAATATACTGCCACGACATCCTCGTAAAACAATATACTGCCACTACTTCCTCGTAAAACAATATACTGCCACGACATCCTCGTAAAACAATATACTGCCACGACATCCTCGTAAAACAATATACTGCCACTACATCCTCGTAAAACAATATACTGCCACGACATCCTCGTAAAACAATATACTGCCATTACATCCTCGTAAAACAATATACTGCCAAGATGTCCTCGTAAAACAATATACTGTCACGACGTCCTCGTAAAACAATATACTGTCACGACATCCTCATAAAACAATATACTGCCACTACCTCCTCGTAAAACAATATACTGCCACGACGTCCTCGTAAAACAATATACTGCCACTACATCCTCGTAAAACAATATACTGCCACTACCTCCTCGTACAACAATATACTGCCACGACATCCTCGTAAAACAATATACTGCCACTACCTCCCCGTAAAACAATATACTGCCACTACCTCCTCGTAAAACAATATACTGCCACGACGTCCTCGTAATACAATATACTGCCACGATGCCCTTGTAATGCAATATACTGCCACGATGTCCTCGTAAAAACAATATACTGCCACGATGTCCTTGTAAAAAACAATATACTGCCACGACGTCCTCGTAAAACAATATACTGCCACTACATCCTCGTAAAACAATATACTGCCACTACATCCTCGTAAAACAATATACTGCCACTACCTCCTCGTAAAACAATATACTGCCACTACCTCCTCGTAAAACAATATACTGCCACTACATCCTCGTAAAACAATATACTGCCACAACGTTCTCGTAAAACAATATACTGCCACTACCTCCTCGTAAAACAATATACTGCCACGACATCCTCGTAAAACAATATACTGCCACGACATCCTCGTAAAACAATATACTGCCACGACGTCCTCGTAAAACAATATACTGCCAGTACCTCCTCGTAAAACAATATACTGCCACGACATCCTCGTAAAACAATATACTGCCACGACATCCTCGTAAAACAATATACTGCCACGACATCCTCGTAAAACAATATACTGCCACTACATCCTCGTAAAACAATATACTGCCACGACATCCTCGTAAAACAATATACTGCCACTACATCCTCGTAAAACAATATACTGCCAAGATGTCCTCGTAAAACAATATACTGTCACGACGTCCTCGTAAAACAATATACTGTCACGACATCCTCATAAAACAATATACTGCCACTACCTCCTCGTAAAACAATATACTGCCACTACCTCCTCGTACAACAATATACTGCCACGACATCCTCGTAAAACAATATACTGCCACTACATCCTCGTACAACAATATACTGCCACGACATCCACGTAAAACAATATACTGCCACTACATCCTCGTACAACAATATACTGCCACGACATCCTCGTAAAACAATATACTGCCACTACTTCCTCGTAAAACAATATACTGCCACTACATCCTCGTAAAACAATATACTGCCACTACTTCCTCGTAAAACAATATACTGCCACTACATCCTCGTAAAACAATATACTGCCACTACCTCCCCGTAAAACAATATACTGCCACTACCTCCTCGTAAAACAATATACTGCCACGACGTTCTCGTAATACAATATACTGCCACGATGCCCTTGTAATGCAATATACTGCCACGATGTCCTCGTAAAAACAATATACTGCCACGATGTCCTTGTAAAAAACAGCATACTGCCACGATGTCCTTGTAAAAAAACAGCATACTGCCATGATGTCCTCGTAAAAACAATATACTGCCACGATGTCCTCGTAAAACAATATAGTGCCACGATGTCCTCGTAAAATAATATAGTGCCACGATGTCCTTGTAAAACAATATACTGCTACGATGTCCTCGTAAAACAATATACTGCCACGATGTCCTCGTAAAACAATATACTGCCACAATGTCCTCATAAAACAATATACTGCCATGATGTCCTCGTAAAAACAATATACTGCCACGATGTCCTCGTAAAAACAATATACTGCCACGATGTCCTTGTAAAAACAATATACTGCCACAATGTCCTCGTAAAAACAATATACTGCCACAATGTCCTCGTAAAAACAATATACTGCCACGATGTCCTCTTAAAAACAACATACTATCACGGTGTCTTCGTAATACAACATACTGTCACATATGAGTGGTGGTTGTTGATCAGATTGACTTTCTATTTTATGCCCAGTGCCACACGTTACTGAGCTGGGATGGGAAGCAATGGGGAGCAGCCACCACGGCTGTTGATCTCTGGCTGAGCCTCTATCAGAGCAGGAGTCATTACGGCTGACAGCAGGCCCTGATCCATCATGCCTCAGCCTGGGTTATCGAGGGGAGCTCTGGCTCTCAGCCCGTCAGGGGTTAACCCAGTGTGGCCCGCACCGGTTTGTTGAGCACTTAATCCTGTCAGTTAGGTCCCGCTCCGCATCCCCATGACCTTCTCGCTTCTCTCTTTGCTCATCTCTTCTCACTCAACCTTCCCCTTCTCTCCACTCTCCAAAACACACTCCATTAACACAAAAGGGAGAGACTCATCCTCTTAAGGAGCCATCCACTGCTGTGTGACTGTGTGACAGTACTCTTAAATGCCCTTTCTTTACCTCACCCCCTGTAGTCTACAATCACAATCAGATACTTTATCTGTCCTAATAGCTTGTAGATTCCTTTCCTTGTTTCTACGAATTCCTTGCCTGAAAAGACTAGATGGAGAGGCCTACAGATGGAGAGGCCTACAGTATATGCAATGTGGATTTTGAAAACCTACCATACCTTTCAATAGGGATGATGGGATCACTGGCAGATGGCTTTGACCTATCCTGTCAGTCTTGTCTCAGTGGTCAGGGGGGAAATGACCTCTGATCATGGTCTAGTTAGCTGGCAGATGCAATGTGCCCCTGGTGGGTCCTAGGTGGAGGGGTTGTTCACTGAAATATTGCTGATGAAATTAGAATGTTAATGTGTGCTCAGTTGGCGAAGCTCTAAATGAACTTTCTGCATTTCCCCTGTTCAGTTTCATTACTCTCTAACGGATCCAGATGCCTCCCCCACCCCTCCTGCCCTCCTCTCCATTTTAATTAATCTCGCAATCTCTCACAACCATGAAGGTGGCCGAAAGACATTTAGTTTGTATTTCCAAATAATCAGCCATGACCATCTCCATTGGGGGACTGAATGTGATTTTCCCGGGAGGAGTGTTCAATTAGCATTTTGATGGCAGATCTGCTATGGAGACACAAGGCATTCTACCCGTGTCCCTGCGATAACCAGAACATTATGCTTCGACTGCTTTCTCAGTCAACATCTTCAGAGGTGAGAGTGACTGAGACAATGTACCTGGCATCTGGTAGGTGGCAAAAGTGAAGCCTGCTTAGTCTCTCTCGCTGCGGGAGAAAATTGTCACCATTTCAGTCCGTCTTGAATGATTGCCAGTGAACAACATCTGTTACCAGATTCTCTTTTGACTATCAGTGGGTTGTGACAGTCTCAGAGAGAGCACATCATTGTTTTACTCCCAGATGGGTAGGGAGAGGTGACACACGCGGAGAGAGAGGGGAAGCTAACAGGGTTGCTAATAATCCAACCTGCCAGAGTGATGTATGGTTGAGTTCACATAAGGGGTGTTGTTACAGTGACGGACCAGACACTGTGAAGAGTTGTTCATCACTGAATGGAGGCCCTCTAGTCTGTCTGTGGGGAGGGATAGGAATTGACCACTGACCACTGGGTCTGGATGATGACCATTGAGGCCTGTGTAAGTCATGCTAACTAATCCACAGAATGGACAGTGGATGATGTGTTGAGGTGATTGTGAACGGACTTAGTGTTTGTGTACTAAACTCCTTTTCAGGGACTGTTTTTTTAGGTTGTCAACCAATGGGCTGTTGTGCTTAGAGCTGAGGATGTTACCATGTGGTTTGCTGTCTCGGCTGGTGTTGGATGTCCAGGGTGGTTATTGTTGTTTTCACCTCCACACTCTCTCTCTCTCTCTCCCTTTCCTCAGCAATTATCACAACATTTTATGAGATGGCGGTTCATAACTTGTCATGATAATATTTTTAACTGGGGGGGATGGGGGGGGGGGGGGGGGGGGGGGGGTTGTTTTTCAGTGACAACCTGTCTTGAACTAAAAAGTATTACTGTTCATCAGCCCCATACTGAGGCATCACCAGATAGTGTCGGTCTGTTTCCATTCTCAGAGAATCCCTTGTTCAATTATTGAGGGTTCCATATCTCTATCTATCCCTTCACTCCTCCATCAGTGGGGAGAGAGGTGGGCTCCATCTGTCTCTGTCAACGTCGGAAAATACATCTATTTCTTATTATGTACAGCTCTCTGTCTGTGTGTCTCTGTCTGTGTGTCTGTCTCTCTGTCTCTGTCTGTCTGTCTGTCTCTCTGTCTCTGTCTGTATGTCTCTCTGTGTCTGTGTGTCTCTGTCTGTCTGTCTGTCTGTCTGTCTGTCTCTCTGTCTCTGTCTGTCTGTCTCTCTGTCTCTGTCTGTGTGTCTCTGTCTGTCTGTCTGTCTCTCTGTCTCTGTCTGTCTGTCTCTCTGTCTGTGTGTCTGTGTGTCTCTGTCTGTCTGTCTGTCTGTCTGTCTGTCTGTCTCTCTGTCTGTCTCTGTCTGTCTGTCTGTCTCTCTGTCTCTGTCTGTGTGTCTCTGTCTGTCTGTCTCTCTGTCTCTGTCTGTGTGTCTCTGTCTGTCTGTCTGTCTCTCTGTCTCTGTCTGTCTCTCTGTCTCTGTCTGTGTGTCTCTGTCTGTCTGTCTGTCTGTCTGTCTGTCTGTCTGTCTGTCTGTCTGTCTGTCTGTCTGTCTGTCTGTCTGTCTGTCTGTGTGTCTCTGTCTCTGTCTGTGTGTCTCTGTCTGTGTGTCTCTGTCTGTGTGTCTCTGTCTGTCTGTCTCTGTCTGTCTGTCTGTGTCTCTGTCTCTGTCTGTGTGTCTCTGTCTCTGTCTGTGTGTGTCTGTCTGTCTGTCTGTCTGTCTGTCTGTCTGTCTGTCTGTCTGTCTGTCTGTCTGTCTGTCTGTCTGTCTGTCTGTCTGTCTGTCTGTCTGTCTGTCTGTCTGTCTCTCTCTGTCTCTCTGTCTCTCTGTCTCTCTGTCTGTCTGTCTCTCTGTCTCTGTCTCTCTCTCTGTCTGTCTGTCTCTCTGTCTCTGTCTGTCGTTCGTAGGGGGACTGTGTGTAGCTGCGCCCTGCCTGTGGCTTTCTGGCCCCAGTATGGAAAGAGAGAGACGAGGAGTGGGGAGAAACACAGCTCTCACTGCTTTGGGCTTCATTGATCTGCCTCAACTGGCATTCTCTCCACGCACACTCTACTTCATCCCACTTTCATACAGAGAGAGGGAGAGATAGAGAGGGGAGGTGAGAGAGCAGAGAGGGGGGAGGTGAGAGAGCGGGGAGGGGGCAGGGACAGTACAGATGTTCTGTGATAGAGTGAGTGGAAATGACCGAATGGAAGCTATAGGAAGAAGGAGTAATAGATGGAAAGGGCGGAGGATAGAAAGATAGAGGGAGGACAGCAATGATGGGGGAGAGAGAGAGGTTGTTGTCTAAAGAGAGAGAAGACATGATATTAATGTTGGTAGAGAAAGAGGGTCTGAAAGGAGAGGAAAACAAGAAACAAAGAGGTTGATGAAGCGAGTGAGTGAGCCAGAGAGAGAGGAGAAGAGAGAGGTTGGTTGAGTGGGCAAGAGAAAGAGAATGAGTAAAGGAAACAGAATTGGAAATAGGAAATTACAGTGGCTTGGAATCTCTCCAGCAAGAACGAGGTCCCCAGTTTATTTATTATGCAATAAAAGGGGTCTGACAGCGTTATGGAATCGGTGGATTGGTGAATCCAGGGGAGCTGAACAGCTGCTTAGAGCAGAGCTCTATATTTTATAGACAGAAACAGAAATCTCAGAGATGACCAAATCTGTGTACACACCAACAGCCGACAGGCAGTTTTTGGAACCATATCTAATGAATCGCTGACAAGGCTCCACATCGGGAGCAGAGGAGGGAAAAATCAAGCAGATGCTGTTGCTCTGTTTCATTATGTAACCCAATAATTAACCCTGCCTTCATGACCTCCTAATGATCCAGAGGACTTTGTTCCTGAAGGTTTATACTTAAGGCACAGGCGTCAATTCAACATCTATTCCACGTTGGTTTAATGTAATTTCCTCGTAAAGGCCTCCACTGTCTTCTCTGAGGAGGAGGCTGAATGCCTTAACTAGTGATGTCAACTTCATTATCGTCGTTAACGTTGTTGTCGGGGTTGAGGGTTCAGCATGTCATTTTAAACATGATCCGTCCGTATAGTGCAAATACATTCCAAAGCTTCTCGGGCTCTATTCACTCTCATTTAATGTGTTTTAATATTGTTTCACTCTAGGGACTTCTTGAGCCTCTTTTATATATTTGAATGAAATGGCTTTAATGAAGTTGACATTATACTCATGGTGTAATGAAGGGTCTCACAGCCACATGTTTTTACTAGGGATGGTTATAGTAAAGAAGTGAGACTTCTCTGTGGCATAAGGATACCCTATCAGATGACCAATGGCTCAAAACTAGATTGACATCAGAGCCAGCCCTAGCCTTTTGGGGGACCTAAGTGGAAAAAAAGGTTTTGAGGGAAAACACTCTTGATGGCAGAGAGACTTTAGAGTATATTTACTGCAATTCTACACATTCTGCCATGGGAAGTAGAGAATGTTGCAGTTTTAAAGCAAGTTTGCTGCAATTCTACACATTTTGCCATGGGGCGAAGAGAAGATTTTGCAATTTTATAACTAATTTCTTGCAATTCTACACATTTTCCGATGACTGAGTGGGAGTGACTAACGAAATCAATGGGTGCCCCCTCTGGAAGTCAGGGCCCCTGAGCACATGCCCCGGTAATCCGACCATGATTACTACTAGCTGTCTAGACTAATTTACCAATCTAAAAAATGTTAGATGACATAGCTAATTGAGTGACTCTCAGTGACTGATTCACAACCAATTTTTGAAATTGCACCTTGTGTATTCGACTATTCTAACTAGTTGAGTTAGAGGCTACGGTTGAGGTTGGGGCCCCCTTGCGGCCACGGGGCCCTAAGCGGTCTCTTATGTCACTTAGTGGCTAGGGCCGGCCCTGATTGACATGCACACATCTGGCTGTGCTTTTTTTAACTGAGCAGGACTTTTCTTGATATTAGTTTGTCTGTTTCCAGGAACAGTTTATATGGACATTTTAGGAGAAAAATCTATGAATTATAATTTACCCTTTTCCTGAGGAACAAGAGCTAAATGTGCGATGAAGCGAAGGGAGCAACCTGCTCAAAAGAAATCAAATTCTCTAAAATACTTTGCAGACACAGTTCAACCAGGACAGTGTGACAATGGAATACAGTTTTTTTTTAAATATACTACAACTATTACATTTTTCATCCCAGGTGTGACGTTTCCACAGACACTTTGCTATTTTTCACATTATATAGGATCACCTGTTGAAATATGCTTTTAATGAAGTTGGGCACTTTCGTAACTTCCATAACACTAAACAGAAAATACCGTGGTTTCCTAGTAACTACCCTCCAGACTGATTGGAATGTGCAATTGAATGAATTTATCCAAGGATATGTGTTTGTCTTGTTTAAATAGGTAGACTATAATTAGTTTGTTTGCGAGAGTGGGAGTATTTGGTTTGGGGTTTGTGCTCTACCAATCGATTCATGTTTTTGTAATAAAGACGTGTGACTTTTGGCTGAGACCTTTAGCTCAGTGATTGAGTGAGTTAAAGACAGGAGGGAAAAGCAAGGTTCTTAATTTGATTATCAGGGACCAGGTTTATCTGATTCCTTCAAACATTCTGTTCTCAGCAAACAGCAAAATGTAGAGTTTTTTCCACTGATTTCTACCAGTGGTGGCTGGTGGCACTTTAAATGGGAAGTGCTCATAGTAATGGCTGGAACGGAATTAATGGAATGGTCTCAGACCCATCAAACACCTGGTTACCATGTGTTTGATGCCATTCCAATAACTCTATTCCATTCATTATTATGAGCCCTCCTCCCCTCACCAGCCTCTGGTATAGCATATCATAGCATATCATAGCAAATCATAGCATATCTCTTCTGTTCACCTCATGTTTCTTCCATATTAACAGCATTTGAGTCTCTGTACTATATGTGAATGAATTTGTATGTATTATGAATCCCCATTAGCTGCTGCTCCCTCTTCCTGGGGTCCAGCAAAATGAAGGCTTTTATACAATTTTAAAAACATTTACAATACATTCACAACAGATTTCACAAGACATTAAGTATGCACCCTCTACTACCACATATCTACAGTACAACATCCATGTATACGTGTGTGTGTGTGTGTATAGTGCGTATGTTATCGTGTGTGTGTGTGTGTGTGTGTGTGCATAGTGCGTATGTTATTGTGTGTGTGTGTGTGTGTGTGTGTGTGTGTATAGTGCGTATGTTATCGTGTGTGTGTGTGTATAGTGTGTATGTTATAGTGTGTGTGTATAGTGCGTATGTTATTGTGTGTGTGTGTGTATAGTGCGTATGTTATTGTGTGTGTGTGTGTATAGTGTGTATGTTATCGTGTGTGTGTGTGTGTGTGTATAGTGCGTATGTTATTGTGTGTGTGTGTATAGTGTGTATGTTATCGTGTGTGTGTGTGTGTGTATAGTGTGTATGTTATCGTGTGTGTGTGTGTGTGTGTGTGTATAGTGTGTATGTTATCGTGTGTGTGTGTGTGTGTGTGTGTATAGTGTGTATGTTATCGTGTGTGTGTGTGTGTATAGTGCGTATGTTATCGTGTGTGTGTGTGTATAGTGTGTATGTTATTGTGTGTGTGTGTGTATAGTGCGTATGTTATCGTGTGTGTGTGTGTGTGTATAGTGTGTATGTTATCGTGTGTGTGTGTGTGTATAGTGCGTATGTTATCGTGTGTGTGTGTGTATAGTGCGTATGTTATCGTGTGTGTGTGTATAGTGTGTATGTTATCGTGTGTGTGTGTGCCTATGTTTGTTTTGCTTCACAGTCCCGGCTGTTCCAAAAGGTGTATTTTTATTTGTTAAAAAATAAATCAAATTGTACTGCTTGCATCAGTTACTTGATGTGGAATAGAGTTCCATGTAGTCATGGCTCTATGTAGTACTGTGCGCCTCCCATAGTCTGTTCTGGACTGTGAAGAGACCTCTGGTAGCCTGGGTGTCCGAGCTGTGTGCCAGCAGTTAAAAAAGGCAGCTTGGTGCGTTCAACATGTCAATACCTCTCATTAATACAAGTAGTGATGAAGCCAATCTCTCCTCCACTTTGAGCCAGGAGAGATTGACATGCATATTATTAATGTTAGCTCTCTGTGTACATCCAAGGACCAGCCGTGCTGCCCTGTTCTGAGCCAATTGTAATTTTCCCAAGTCCCTCTTTGTGGCACCTGACCACACGACTGAACAGTTGTCCAGGCGTGACAAAACTACAGCCTGTAGGATCTGCCTTGTTGATAGTGCTGTTAGGAAGACTTCTCCTCATCTTAGCCACTGTTGTATCAATATGTTTTGACCATGACAGTTAACAATCCAGGGTTACTCCAAGCAGTTTAGTTCAACTTATTTATTACAAGATTGAGTTATTGTCTCTTGACAATAAAATCCAGCCGATGTTAGCATCACAGCCTGCAATCTCAGTTAACAAGCCACTATGATAAATTAAAGTAACACAAACCTATTTCAGTGTTACTTCAACTGTTACAGTGGGGCAAAAAAAGTATTTAGTCAGCCACCAATTGTGCAAGTTCTCTCACTTAAAAAGATGAGGCCTGTAATTTTCATCATAGGTACACTTCAACTATGACAGACAAAATTAGAAAAAAAAATCCAGAAAATCACATTGTAGGATTTTTAATGAATTTATTTGCAAATTATGGTGGAAAATAAGTATTTGGTCAATAACAAAAGTTTATCTCAAAACTTTGTTATATACTCTTTGTTGGCAATGACAGAGGTCTTCACAAGGTTTTCACACACTGTTGCTGGTATTTTGGCCCATTCCTGGTATCTTACTGTTATCCTATGACAGTTACTACTAGTCTCTTTTTGTATTCGGATCACTGGCCATTAGTTGTTGTCTCTCTCTGTTTGGGCAGCAGGACTGGTGGCTGCTGTTGAAACAGACTGTTACCGGCCAAAGGGACGATGTGTTGTGGTCTGCTGGTATTCCAGGACCTGTCATTGGGGACGGGTCTGGGTAGAGAACACATGGGCCTTTCCAGCTGTTCCTGTGACATCCCATCAGTGGAAACAATTGCAGGGCATGTCATTTTAATGGAACCAGTGAGGAGTCAGGAGGACAGAGGCAGACCCATCGAGGTGGAGCGCTCAGGTGGTTAATGGAACCAGTGAGGTGTCAGGAGGACAGAGGCAGACCCATCGAGGTGGAGCACTCAGGTGGTTAATGGAACCAGTGAGGTGTCAGGAGACAGAGGCAGACCCATCGAGGTGGAGCGCTCAGGTGGTTAATGGAACCAGTGAGGTGTCAGGAGGACAGAGGCAGACCCATCGAGGTGGAGCACTCAGGTGGTTAATGGAACCAGTGAGGTGTCAGGAGACAGAGGCATACCCATCGAGGTGGAGCGCTCAGGTGGTTAATGGAACCAGTGAGGTGTCAGGAGGACAGAGGCAGACCCATCGAGGTGGGGCGCTCAGGTGGTTAATGGAGCTCTAAGCTCAACCTATAGCCTTTTATTAGCTTTCAGTGGACTCATTCATTAATGTCATGTCAAGCTATCTTAACAGTAGATTTGTTGTATACGTGTGTGGATGGATAGCTGTCGACAGCTGTAGGTAGCTGGTGGCCCCTCGGGGGTCCGGCTGCTTTTTCAAAAGGGGACCATCGTGATCTCCCATTAGCTTGGCTGGTGTGTTAAACCCATGAATTCAGACAAATAAAAGATTGACTGGGAGGTCAGGAGAAAAGCAATAGGTCATTTTTCAGATAGAGAGCTATTGACAGCCACACACAGACACGCATGCATGCACGCACGCACACACACACACACACACACTGCACTTATATTTACTATTCACTCATTTAGCCCATGCAGTATCAAGAGGCAGTGTGTGTGACTTTGCCTGCCTGCGTGTGTCCAGCCTGATGTTTCTGTGCCCAGTTCTCTGTGACACATCTCTGGATGATTTGTCTTTATTAGGATCCCCGTTAGCTGCTGCCAAGGCTCTTCCTGGGGAACAAACAGGATTAAAACAATGACATCATGAGAACACGTAACAGCAGCCTGCATCAATAAAACTATACATCAAGACTTAATTACATTATTACTCTATTATTACACATTTACAATATAACATGTACAATTAAGCAACAAGGCCTGAGAGGGTGTGGTATATTGACAATATACCAAGGACTGTTCTTAGGTGCGTGCATGCGTGCGTGCGGAGCTCTAGGACGACTCGTAGCTTTTTATTTCAGAGCACATGCTCACACATTCTTTATGCACAAGCACACACATAATCATATGCATAAAGCAAACCAACTATTGTGCGCGAACATAATCATATTCAAACAGTAAATGCACTCGTGCACACAAACATCACCACCCATGGGCACAAACCCTGCCATGCTAACACATGTATACTGTAGAGATGTGTCTGTGTTACTGTGATGTTAGTGAAGCTGGGGCAGAACAGCATAGTAAGTACATGTGGGGTTGAATCAGTTGCTATTCATTTGTGTCTTCCTGGCTGCGTGTGTCTCTCCTTGTAGTCTACATGAGTTGGATCGTTGTCTTTGATTCTGATGGGTTTTTCCTTGGTGGGAGGAAATAGAGCCATTAGCTGTGCTTGTCTAAGAGGGTGGAGAAGACAGGAGAAGGAAAAAGACCCGTGCATTGTGTGTGTTTGTATAGCACTGTATAGGATTGTTGTTGCTACGAACACCTACCTTTACACGATGGATAGATGAGGTTAGAAATATGGGTCTAGCTTTTAGTATTAGTATTTTATTAGGATCCCCGTTATATGTTGCTGAAGCAGCAGCTACTCTTCCTGGGGTCCACACAAAACATAGCATAATACAGAACATCAACAGACAACAACTGTTCAAGGACTGAACTAGACAAATTGCTTTAAATCATATGAATTTAATTATTTAACTTTTCCTCAGTTTTAATTAGACGGGTGCTGAAAGAATGTGACACTTCAAACAGGCACAGGGCCGAGAGGTGGAAGTAAGGCTGCTGTGAAGCATGCTGGGTAAAGGCTCACTTGCTCATTAGCTAAACTCAGCAAAAAAATAAATGTCCCCTTTTCAGGACCCTGTCTTTCAAAGATCATTTGTAAAAATTCAGATAACTTCACAGATCTTCATTGTAAAGGGTTTAAACACTGTTTCCCATGCTTGTTCAATGAACCATAAACAATTAATGAACGTGCAACTGTGGAACAGTCGTTAAGACACTAACAGCATACAGATGGTAGGCAATTAAGGCCACAGTTATGAAAGCTTAGGACACTAAAGAGTCCATTCTACTGACTCTGAAAAACACCAAAAGAAAGATGCCCAGGGTCCCTGCTCATCTGTGTGAATGTGCCTTAGGCATGCTTCAAGGAGGCATGAGGACTGCAGATGTGGCCAGGGCAATAAATTGCAATGTACGTACTGTGAGGCGCCTAAGACAGTGCAACAGGGAGACAGGACAGACAGCTGGTCGTCCTCGCAGTGGCAGACCAAGTGTAACAACACCTGCACAGGATTGGTACATCCGAACATCACACCTGCGGGACAGGCAGGTCCTCACCAGAAATCACAGACAACAACGTCGCCTATGGTCACAAGCCCGTCGCTGGACCAGACAGGACTGGCAAAAAGTGCTCTTCACTGACTAGTCGCAGTTTTGTCTCACCAGGGGGGGATGGTCGGATTCGCGTTTATCGTCGAAGGAATGAGCGAGGCCTGTACTCTGGAGCGTGATCGATTTGGAGGTGGAAGGTCCGAAGAGCCCACGTCTGGGACCTGTTGGATCAGAGTAACATCTAACAGCAAGATCTGGCAAATCTGGTGCAGTCCATGAGGAGGAGATGCACTGCAGATGCTGACGGTTACTTTTGATTTTGACCCCCTTTGTTCAGGGACACATTATTCCATTTCTGTTAGTCACATGTCTGTGGAACTTGTTCAGTTTATGTCTCAGTTGTTGAATCTTATGTTCATACAAATATGTAAAATTTGCTGAAAATAAACGTAGTTGACAGTGAGAGGATGTTTCTTTTTTTGCTGTTTAGATTTAAGAGGATTAGTGGTCAGTAATCTGTTAGTTAAAGTGTTATATCCCTGGGCTACCTCATAAAGCTGTGATGAATCGGTGCTGTTGGGAAGTCATTACCGTACGTGTGTGTGTGTGTGTGTGTGTGTGTGTGTGTGTGTGTGTGGACCTTTATATAGACAGGCGTGCCTTTCCAAATCATGTTTGTGTTAGACAGAATGTGTGTGTTTTCCCTGACTTCTATTTACCCCACCTTTGCCATTGACAGTGGGCAGATGCCATGCATATCCATTGGGAAATTGCAACACAAGTCAATTACCTTCCACCCTTTGGCTTACACCAGGCTCACCCCTCTCTCCCCTTTATCCTACCCCTCCCCTGCAGCTCCCTTACCAACGTTCATTTCCATCCGGTGTCATTGATGTAGAGGGTAATGAAATGGTGTTGGAGGAAGGCGGAGCAGGCTGATGAGAAAAGGGGCTGTGGCGTCTAGCAATTTGGTCTCGTTGGCTCCGAGGGCTGTGTATGCGTTTTTGACTCAACCTCATCATGGAGATTTGACATAGATATATGTATTTATGGAGGCAGTTAAGGAGCGCGAGGCAGTTGCGACACGATTTGAGCGAGAGAGAGGAAAAATAACTCAATTTTCATACTTGAGTAAAAGTAAAGATACCTTTAATAAAAAATGACTCAAGTGAAAGTCACCCAGAAAAATACTACTTGAGTAAAAGTATTTGGTTTTAAATATACTTAGGTATCAAAAGTAAAAGTATTAATAATTTAAAATTCCTTATGTTAAGCAAACCAGAAGGCACAATTTTCTTGTTTTTTTTATTTACAGATAGCCAGGGTCACATTCCAACACTCAGACATGATTTAAAAAGAAAACATTTGTGTTTAGTGAGTCCGCCAGATCAGAGGCAGTAGGGATGACCAGGGATGTTCTCTTGATAAGTGTGTGAATTGGACCATTTTCCTGTCCTGCATTCAAAATTTAACTTTTGGGTGTCAGGGAAAATGTATGGAGTAAAAAGTACATAATTTTCTTTAGGAATGTAGTGAAGCAAAAGTAAAAGTTGTTAAAAATCGAAATAATACAGATACCCCCAAAAACGATTTATGTAGCACTTTATTTTTTTTTTACTTAAGTACTTTACACCACTGGAGAGAGTGGAATATCGTAAAAGAGAAATACACACATAAAGGAATAGTAGCTGAGATAGATGCACCGATCTACTCCTATTACATTCAGGGTGCGTCCCAAATGGAACCCTATTCCTTATTTAGTGCACTACTCTTGACTAAGGTCCAAAGGGCTGGTCAAAAGTAGTGCACTATGTAGGGAATATGGTGCCATTTGGGACACATCCTCAGTGTTTTATAGAACCCAGGAGAGAGTGTAACCACCACTGCAGTAGGCCAGGCAACATGTGGAGGATGGAGTCAGCCTCATCACCATATTCCCCAATGCCCGGCTGGCTGGGGCTTCCACTATAAACACAAGATGGAGGAAATAGGGTCCCACTCCAACAGAGGGGCAAATCCAATCATAGCTAATCATAATCTAATTTGATTGGTCTGGTCTGGCTTTTCTCAGAACAGAGGGGAACAAAGAAACTGGTATTAGTATTATTATATTACTCAAATGCAGGGTGCTTAAATGTGTCATTAAATGCTTAGAAGAATCCTAGCCTGCAATATGCTGATATTTAATCTGACTGAGACACAATGTAAATGATTATTCATAAATTATGTCCAAAACTCTTATTTTCAGTCAGCTACTCAAAGCAACTGCTGGGTAGATGGTGACAGCAGGGCATTATCCTATGTGTTTGTGGTGTGTGTGTGTATATATGTGGTGTATGCATGTGTTTGCAAAGTTTGGTGTGTGTGAGCTCTAATTATTAATTCCACCAAAGCCCTAAATGACATAATAACAAACTATTGTCCCCTTAAAGACCCAGCCACTGAGCTGTTCTTTCCAGGAGCAGATCAGCCAGTGTGATACGGGGTGGTTTGTTTTTCCACCATACCAGTGGAGAAGAAGCCATCTTAGATCTGCAGAATGCCAGCTACTGTGGGTGTGTTTTGCTGGGCTTTTTTAAATGTGTGAGAGCTTGGGGAGCGGGCAGCATTACTGGAGGTGATTGAAGTTTAATAAAGCTAAATCTTTCCTGTGGGTATATAGATTGGACTGGACCAATCAATCAATCATGTTGCTCCTTTGAGTTACCACATTTGTGTGATTGGCGGCTGAGCCAAATCAATTCCTCTTCTTGGCCAATCGGGTTGGGCTTCGTCTCATCGTTTGTAGCTCTGGTAACTGACTCTTTCTAGGCTGTCTAATCAATCACTAGCTAGTCACACCAGTATTCTAACAAGGGAATTCAGAAACTGGGACACACATTTTCAGCAAGACCTTTATACTTGCTTTTGTAACTGTGAACATTGTCATATCAGCAAAAAAACAACAAAATATCTAGGTTTCCATCCAATTGGCAACACGTTTTCATGCGAATATTCTAAAATCTGCATAAAAACATTTAACAGTTGTGTTTCCGGCTTATCTGACAGAATGCGAGGGGGTGGGAGATGGAGGAGGAAAGCACAACCTTTATTTATCTCCTGCTGTCACAGAACAGAGCACATCTGGCCTCTATAGAATCCAACACAATAACCGGCGCCAGAGAACAGCACACAGCCTGCCTGCACCTTATTAGCATTGACAGTGAACAAACACACACACACTCACGAAAGTTGACGAGTAGAGCTATTATTTTGCAGAAACTTGCTATTTCTGACAATAAAGTGAAGCTTTCAAATGCAAATGGGTTTATTCTGAAAATATTGGCTGCCTAGCTCCTCAGGCGCAGAGATCAGGTCAGCCTCGGTATAGGCTTCCAGATCTGAGAGTGATATTTCGGTGCAGACATCTTCAGACACGTTTGGTAACAGAATGTTCATCCTAAGTCTCAACGCTCCATGACTTTTCTCATTGAAGTTCCCACGAAGCCCTTCTGCTTGACGAAATACGCCTGGGTAGTTCTGTATCCCAGTGTTCAGCACCTTTTCAGATGCAAGCTCCAATAAATACAATTAATGTCTCCCAGTGTCAAGGGAGTTCAGTTGTGTTTTATCATGTGACTTCATTCAACCTGATCTTACTTTATGTGATCTGGGTTCCACTGATTAGGTCTAATGAGGAACCGATAGAAACAGTAGGATCCATACTCCACTCTAGGGCATGTGACTGAGAGAATACTACTGCACACACAGCAGTTATACAAAGACTAGCCCATTGCTCTTGTACTCTGGAGAGTGTGACGAGTTTTCCCGGAGCTTGACCTTGTCTTTCCCTGGACTGTGGGGTTCATTAAACCACTGTAGGGTTGACATCAGAGAGAGCGAGAGCGCGAGAGAGAGAGAGAGAGAGACACAGACAGACAGACAGGCAAAGTTAGTGAGATTCCTCATCTACTGTACACATTACCGTTCAATATAATGCTGTATCACCCAAAGGTAGTAGTATATGAAAATGCAATTCAAAATGAACTAGAAATACTCAATGCAGTTCATTACAACTGTAGCCTATAGGCTATTTAAGCAATAAGGCACAGGGGGGTGTGGTATATGGTCAATATACCACGGCTAAGGGCTGTTCTTACACATGACGCAATGCGGAGTGCCTGGATACAGCCCTTAGTATATTGTCCATATGCCACAAACCCCCGAGGTGCCTTATTGCTATTATAAACTGGTTACCAATGTAATTAGAGCAGTAAAAATAAATGTTGTCATACCCGTGGTATACGATCTGATATACCACGTCTGTCAGCCAATCAGCATTCAGGGCTCGAACCACCCAGTTTATAATATAATTTATACAACGGGTGGGTCTACTCCTGAATGATGATTGGTTAAAAGTGCATTCCAGCCGGCTAAATGCCCATTTACTCTGTTCCATCAGACTGTGCAATTCACTGTCTCATCAGACTAGCCAGGCAGTTTATAAACTTGATCTCCACTATAAAAAGCATCTAGACATGATCTCACATTTCTTTTTGACTAACATTTTAGTTTCAACAGCAGAGATTTGTATAAACCTTGCTGTCTGTCTCTCTGACATTTGCAACATTGTTTCAATATTCAAATTCAATCTCCAGCTGTCCCATAGTAATGAACATGTCGGGAGTAGGGATGAGACAGACAGGCAGGCAGCTTTTCTCAGCCAATCGAAATCGTGAATCAGCATTTTTATGTATATACAAAGAACTATCAATAGAAAACAGGTAAAACGAAACGAAGTGCAGCAAGTCTGCTGTCTTTCCAGCTTCATTTTGAAGTGAGTGTGCTAGCTGTGTTGTTGGCTAGCTCCTCTGAACAATAGTGTCCTGACAAGAGAGCACATGTTCAATGTTAGGCGAAATCGTGTATCATTAGTTCATTGTTATGGACCCCTTGACTTTTTCCACATACGTTTCAGCCTTATTTTTTCCTCATCAATCTACACACAATGTCCCATAATGACAAAGCAAAAACAGGTTTTTAGAAATGTTTGCACATTTATAAAAAAAAATATATATATGAAATCACACTTACTTAAGTATTCAGACCCTTTGCTCAGTACTTTGTTGAAGCACCTTTGGCAGCGATTACAGCCTCGAGTTTTACTGGGTATGACGCTACAGGCTTGGCACACCTGTATTTGGGGAGTTTCTCCCATTCCTCTCTGCAGATCCTCTCAAGCTCTGTCAGGTTGGATGGGGAGCGTCGCTCCACAGCTATTTTCAGGTCTCTCCAGAGATGTTAGATCGGGTTCAAGTCCGGTCTCTGGCTGGGCCACTCAAGGACATTCAGAGACTCCTGCGTTGTCTTGGCTGTGTGCTTAGGCCGTTGTCCTGTTGGAAGGTGAACCATCTCCCCAGTCTGAGGTCCTGAGCACTCTGGAGCAGGTTTTCATCAAGTATCTCTCTGTACTTCTGTATGGCCACTCTACCATAATGGCCTGACTGGTGGTGTGCTGCAGAGATGGTTGTCCTTCTGGAAAGTTCTCCCATCTCTACAGAGGGACTCTGAAGCTCTGTCAGAGTTCTTGGTCACCTCCCTGACCAAGGCCCATCTCCCCCGATTGCTCAGTTTGGCCAGGGGGCCAGCTCTAGGAAGAGTCTTGGTGGTTCCAAACTTCTTCCATTTAAAAATGTGTTCTTGGGGACCTTCAATGCTGCAGAAATCTTTTGGTACCCTTTCCCAGATCTGTGCCTCGTCACAATCCTGTCGTGGAGCTCTACGGACAATTCCTTCAACCTCATGGCTTGGTTTTTGCTCTGACGTGCACTGTCAACTGTGGGACCTTATATAGACAGGTGTGTGTGTGCCTTTTCAATATCATGTGCAATCAATTGAATTTACCACAGGTGGACTCCAATCAATTAGTGGAAACATTTCAAGGATGATCAATGGAAACAGGATGCACCTGGGCACCGAGTCTCATAGCAAAGGGTCTGATTAATCAAATGGCCACCGGTTACTATTCCATTGCCCCCCCCCCCCCCCCCCCCCCATTTGTTTTTACCTCTAACATGTACCCCCGCACACTGACTCGGTACCTGTACCCCCTGTATATAGCCTTGTTATTGTGTTACTTGTTATTATTTTTTACTTTAGTTTATTTGGTAAATATTTTCTTAACTCTTCTTGAGCTGCACTGTTGATAAAGGGCTTGTAAGTAAACATTTCACGGTAAGGTCTACACTTGTTGTATTCGGCGCATGTGTAAGGGGTGCGTAACTGGTGGCAGGGAAGTCAGACGCAGGAGAGCAGAACTAGGTCATAGCCGGAGCAGTTTAATTCCAAAACCAACGGCATTAAGAAAATAACATCTTGGGTACAAAACCCGACGCGCACCAGTAAACATGTGCACAAGCACTTACAAACAAACAAACAATACCACACAAAGACATGGGGGGAACAGAGGGTTAAATACACAACACGTAATGAGGGAATGAAAACCAGGTGTGTGGGAAAACAAGACAAAACAAATGGAAAATGAAAAATGGATCGGCGATGGCTAGAAGACCGGTGACGTCGACCGCCAAACACCGACCGAACAAGGAGAGGAACCGACTTCGGCAGAAGTCATGACAGCATGTGACAAAGAGTTTGATTACGTATATAAATAAGGTATTTCTGTTTTTATTTCTAATAAACGTGCAAACATTTCTAAAAACCTGTTTTCACTTTGTCATTATGGGCTATTGTGTGTAGATTGCTGATTATTTTTTTATTTGATCCATTTAAGAATGTATGTAGTCAGGGCAACTTAGGAGTGGATCAGTAAGAAGCATCTCAAGGTCCTGGAGTGGCCTAGCCAGTCTCCAGACCTGAACCCAATAGAAAATCTTTGGAGGGAGCTGAAAGTCCGTATTGCCCAGCGACAGCCCCGAAACCTGAAGGATCTGGAGAAGGTCTGTATGGAGGAGTTGGCCAAAATCCCTGCTGCAGTGTGTGCAAACCTGGTCAAGAACTACAGGAAACGTATGATCTCTGTAATTGCAAACAAAGGTTTCTGTACCAAATATTAAGTTCTGCTTTTCTGATGTATCAAATACTTATGTCATGCAATAAAATGCAAATTAATTACTTAAAAATCATACAATGTGATTTTCTGGATTTTTGTTTTAGATTCCGTCTCTCAAAGTTGAAGTGTACCTATGATAAAAATGACAGACCTCTACATGCTTTGTAAGTAGGAAAACCTGCAAAATCGGCAGTGTATCAAATACTTGTTCTCCCCACTGTATTTCTGGCTGTGCTTTGATTGGTTCTCTAAAAACCTTTTTTTTTCATTGGTGGCTGAGACCTCACGTTGTTTGAATTTGAAAATCCAACAGTTGTTTTGTAAGGGGGCGGCGCTCGGAGGCTGTGTGTGTTTGTCCACGTGGATTTGGGTGAGAATTGAAAGAGACAAAAAGCCTTTCCAGACTGAAGTCAGGAGAACTTTGAGTTAGGTGTTAGACAGACTGACCCACCAACCTTTTCTCCCCAATCTGATTATAATTTTATCTGGTGTTTACTGTATAGTCATTTAAAAAAAAAACTTCTCTCCTCACTCCATTTTGACAACCCCCTTCTCTCTTCAGTGTCTGTGACGTCATGTACCTCAGGGATCAAGACCAGGAAGGGATGTTACCATGACATTAACCTCCATCCCTTGGGTAATGGACCTGCCATCATCTGTAAAGTACTTCCTGTCTGGAGGATGGATCTCAGACAGTGCTCAGACCCGCTGTGTGACGTCACACAGCTCTCCTCCGTCAGGCAGGGTTCTGAGGGCAAAATAGATCTTTGGGTGTTTGCATTTGGAACGAACCAATCAGTCCTGTTTGTTTGACAAATAAGAGAGGATGAACACGCTGTGCCTCCTCACACAGTAATTGCCATGTTCAGCCTGGCCCTGCTGTTTGCTGCTGCGTGGGTGTGTAGTGTTGGTGTTTGGGTGTGTGTGTTTTCTGTCTGCTTGCTTTTGTGAATGTGTTAGAAAGTGTGCGAGTGCATTAGACTGTGTGTGTTTTAAGAGACGCAACACCAGTTGAAAAGCACAGCATTCCCTGGGCTACCCCAAGTTTCTCTATTTCTCTCCCTCTCTCTTCTCGTTGTCTCTTCTCTTTGTCTCCCTCTTTCTCTTCTCTTTGTCTCACTCTCTCTCTCTCTCTCTTTCTCTCTCTCTCTCTCCTCTCTCTTTCTCTCGGCAACGCACACAGAACACACACACACACACACCTCCCCCCCACACAGACACTCAATTACAATGTGGTCACGCAGTTTCCAAACAATCATTTGCATCCTTGGTGAGGAAATACAATGTCAGGTTGACTCTGAGAAAGATGAAAGTGTGTTGAAATTCCATGGATGCTATACTGTACAGTTCTTGAGGTGAGATTGATGCTGTTGGCTCAATCACAGTAACAGCATGACTATTTAAGGGAGTTTTCTCCATATGAACCGTAATTGGGGCGTTGTTTGGCATGTAGTTCACATTATTAATATTCATGGGCACTGGTGACAAATAGACCCAATCTGTCATGGACATTGATTAACCACTTATTGTCAGCAGTAATGGGGTTGATGTGATGAAGATTAATTGGTTGAGAGTGACAGCTGATTCACCCAACTCCTGTGCTGAGATGAGTGATGTGTTTATGGTTGTGACAGGGCCTGGACGAGATGAGGAGAACACTGATGGGTCTTTCTGATGTTAAATTAGTCTAGCTAGTCTGTACACTACACTCTAAGAAAAAAAGGTGCCATTAGAACCTTAAAAGGTTCTTCATTGTCCCCCATGGGAGAACCCTTTTGGTTCCAGGTAGAACCCTTTCCACAGAGGTTTCTGCATGGAATCCAAAAAGGGTTCTCCTATGGGGATAGCTGAATAATTATTTTGGGACGCTTTTTTCTAAGAGTGTAGAACCATAGAACAGTAGAAACAGTAGGAGGTGGCGTTTATCTCTTGCTACCTCTTTCTCTCATCTGATGTGTTTGTCCAGCTCCTTCTTATTCCTGGCTGTTGTCTCTCTCTGTATCTTTCTCTGTCTCTCCGTTTCTATTGACCTTTGTCTTTCTCCAATGTACCCTCCTTCCTCCCAGTCTTCCCTCTCTCGCTTTGCCTCTCTTCCGCTCTCTCTCCTCCCCCCTCTCTTCCGCTCTCTCTCCTCCCCCTCTCCACCTTCCCCCTCTCTCTCTCTCTCTCTCCATCCCTACCCTCTCTCCCTCCCTTCTTCCTCTCTCCCAGTCCGTCCATCTCCCTCCCTCCACCTATTCTGACTTGGCAGGGTGAGGAGTGTGTTCAGACAGGTGTGTGTTAATTGGAGGAGACGGGTGCGTCCGTTACCCATCTCGGGCCATTTCCCTTTCCTCGCTGAGGGTCACGACCCCGGGGAGGGAGGGATGCCATTATCCACGTCGGACACTGTTCCTTCGTCATTACGCTCACCGCCTCCACCTCCCGCCCCGCTGCTTACCCAGTTGCCTCTGTGTTGCCTACTCACATGTGACATTTTGTTATGGACTGACACATCAGAAGAGGCTGGTGGGAGGAGCTATTGGAGGAAGGGCTCGTGGCTGGAATGGAATCAATGGAACAGAGTCAAACATGTTGTTTCCATGTGTTTGTTACCGTTTCAATTGATTCCATTCCAGCCAATACGATGAGCCCATCCTCCTATAGTGCCTCCCACCAGCCTCCCCTGTCACACATAAAGGTGATATAGGGACAGTGTGGATTCTTTAAAGATAGGGAAAGCAGGCCGTGTCATGAGCACTGCATAGTCTCTGGCAGACAGACATAACAGTAGAAATTCAGCATTAGATTGTGCTGAGCTATCAGCTTTTATTGATGATGACATTTCAAGGCTTTGCGAAAGCAGACCGATGGCAATTAGGAAAATGAGTTAAAGGACTCAGACACTTATCCAACTGAGTGCTTTGCACTTCTGATCTGGTTTGATTAAGGAATCTACTTCTCATCAATCAACCTCTTGTATCGGCTTTTGTGGGGGTTTTTCCCGAGAGAACAAATGGTGCGTTAGAAAAGTAGATGCCCTGCGAGGGATGGCATGAGGGTTTGGTAAGGGCGTCTGAAGGGCACCTGGCATAGACAGAGCTGTCAACAGAGAGGGGGTTTCTGGGTGGGTAGAGTCTAAACCAGCTCAGAGGAGGCAGATAAAAAATGACAACAGAAATAGATTAGAGAAGTCCCCTGGGACTAGGCTGCCTCTTTGGAAGGCTGTCTGGCGGTCATCTCCACCTAGGGTGGTTTTAGATGCTCGTTCAATGGGAGGAGAACTCCACAGGGATCTCTGTGTGTTTCAGAAACGTCATCAACCCAACACCCCAGATGTAGTCAGTGGTATGCTCTTTGACATGAGCTTTTTTTTCCCTCCAGGTGTTTCTGGTGGGTAGAATGGTGGTAATGGTTTCCTCAGTGAGAGCCTCTCATTCACTCTGAATGTTGTATTGATATCTAGCATTGATTTTTACATTTAGAATGTCCATTTCTTAGGAGGCAAGATGGCCTGCCAATAGTCGCCAGCATGCAAGAGGAATCATACATTGTTACAACCATGCTAACGAGAATAGAATTACAACGTTACATCAGGTGACTCCTGACCGCATGTCCTCAACATCCATATTCCGGTAGATCTTGAAAATGAGCTAATATTATTGCTTCGAGCATGACATAGCTAGACATAATATGATGTATAACAGCATTGATGTACAGCACCGTATGGGCTTGTCTGACTACTGATGCCACAACTATCATCTCCTCCCTATTCCCAAGATAGGGAATAGGGTGCTATTTGGGACGCATAGTCATTATTTTCTGGGTACTGTGTGTCAGATGAGTGGGATAATTATGCACGGTCTGTTTTTACTTCACAGTTACTTGATCATTGAAAATAGCTTTTCTAGGACCTCCCGAGTGGTCAGCGGTCTAAGGCGCTGCATCACAGTCCTGGAGGCGTCACTACAGACCCGGGTTCGATCTCGGGCTGTATCACAACCGACTGTGATCGGGAGGCCCATAGGGCGGTGCACAATTGGCCCAGAGTCATCTGGGTTAGGGGAGGGTTTGGCCGGGGGGGCTTTACTTTGCTTATCACGCTCTAGCGACTCCTTGTGGCGTGCCGGGCACCTGCAGGTTGACACCGGTATGTCAAGTGAATGGTATTTCCTCCAACATATTGGTGGGTCTCGCTTCCGGGTTATGCGGGCGGGTGTTAAGAAGTGTGGTATGGCGGGTCATGTTTCGGAGGACGCGTGACTCGATCTTCACCTCCCGATCCTGTTGGGTAGTTGCAGCGATGAGACAATCAAAATATATCCAACAAACAGATGACATTCATATTCTAACTATCTCTGAAACGCACTTAGATAATACAATACGATTCAAAAATTTGGGGTCACTAAACAGTACACGCAAAACACCAGTCTCAACGTCAACAGTGAAGTGGCGACTCCAGGATGCTGGACTTCTAGGCAGAGTTCCTCTGTCCAGTGTCTGTTTTCTTTTGCCCATCTTAATCTTTTATTTTTATTGGCCACTCTGAGAGATGGCTTTTTCTTTGCAACTCTAGAAGGCCAGCATCCCAGAGTCGCCTCCTCACTGTTGACGTTGAGACTGGTGTTTTGCTGGCACTGTTTAATGAAGTTGCCAGCTGAGGACTTGTGAGGCATCTGTTTCTCAAACTAGACACTCTAATGTACATGTCCTCTTCCTCAGTTGTGCACTGTGGGCTCCCACTACTCTTTCTATTCTGGTTAGAGCCAGTTTGCACTGTTCTGTGAAGGGAGTAGTACACAGCATTGTAAGAGATCTTCAGTTTCTTGGCAATTTCTCGCATGGAATAGCCTTAATTTCTCAGAACAAGAATAGACTGACAAGTTTCAGAAAAAGTCCTTTGTTTCTGGCCATTTTGAACTTGTAATCGAACCCACATGCTGATGCTCCAGATACTCAACTAGTCTAATGAAGGCCAGTTTTATTGCTTCTTTAATCAGAACAACAGTTTTCAGCTATGCTAACATCATTGCAAAAGGGTTTTCTAACGATAAATTAGCCTTCTAAAATGATAAACTTGGATTAGCTAACACAATGTGCCATTGGAACACAGGAGTGATGGTTGCTGATAATGGACCTCTGTAAGCCTATGTAGATATTCCATAAAGAATGTGCCTTTTCCAGCTACATTAGTAATTTACAACATTAACAATGTCTACACTGTATTTCTGATCAATTTTATGTTATTTTAATGGACAAAAAATGTGCTTTTCTTTCAAAAACAAAGACATTTTTAAGTGACCCCAAACTTTTGAACGGTAGTGTATGTCAGTGGCTTGGCCATATTACTAGAGATTGAAGAGGAACTCACAGAATTACATCTATCCTCCTACCTGTTTGCTCTTACACATCTGTAACACTGACTAAAGTGGCTTGAACAGTATGTTCTAAGCAGAACAGATCTCCCTTAGCAAATGTTTAATACCCTTCAGGTATACAACAACAAACTAGTGATTCCTTGTCTGACACCTGCCGGTCTTATAATGGCTGCTCAACCTTACAGAAAGGTTAACTCGGATAGGGACTGAACTCAACAAAGTATACAAGGGCTTTTCTTTTACAGTGTGGCAGGAATATCCTGACTCCCTCTCCCCTCCACCTACTCACTTATTTGGTAAGGGCTTCCACCATAGAATATTACAAAATAATCTGCCTGGCTAAGGCATAGACTAATTCCATTCAAACTTCAACCAATAATTTGCACAATCACTTAAAAATCTCTCATTGATTTTTAACAACATACATTTGTATGACTCTTTTGATGATACAGGGTTGTAAAATAATAAGGTTGACAGGTAGAATAGTTCCAATTATTATCACAAATCACACAAGCAGTATGATAAGCTGATAAATCAAGATATGTCCAGCGCCCTTGTTAGGCTACCAATGCACAATTTCTGGTTCAAATTCAAATTTTATGAGAAGCGCAGCTTTTAATAACAAATAAATGGGGTCTTACCTCTCTTTTTTTATTTTACCTTTATTTAACCAGGCATGTCAGTTAAGAACAAATTCTTATTTTCAATGACGGCCTAGGAACAGCGGGTTAACTGTCTGTTCAGGGGCAGAACAACAGATTTGTACCTTGTTAGCTCGGGGATATGAACTAACCTTTCGGTTACTAGTCCAATGCTCTAACCACTAGGCTACCCTGCCGCCCCCGAATGAGTGTAAGGACCGAAAAGATCTAAACTCCTCGTATACCTTACAGCTTCACTTACACTTGTACATTCTAGTCATTTAGCAGACGCTCTTATCCAGAGCGACGTACAGTTAGTGCATTTATCTCAAGATACTGTAGCTAGGTGGGACAACCACATATCATAGGCAAACGTACAATTTTCCTCAAAGTAGCTATCGGAAAAGGGTTGGTTCAGGTTAGGTCAGCTTTAACACAGTTTAATACGTTTCTTCCATTCCTTCCATAACATGCATATTCTTACCCAACCTTAAATGAAGCAATATTATACATTCTTACAGCATCTATCTCTGCACCCCATCTAACCACAGGACATCCTCCCCCTCCGTCCATACACATGCTATTGGCCTTTTACTCCTTAATTTACTTTTTTTTACCTACTTGGCACTAGCTATCACCTGACTACAATCGGGTACCATTGACCAAAGGCTGGGCACATACTCTAACTCTGTGTCCGTGGGTCCGTGGGTGTGCACAAGCCCAGACTTCTGCCTGATGCATGCAAGCATAACCAGAGTGGTGCCTCTTTCAGTCTCTATGCCCAAAAATTGACTTCCCTTTCTTAGAGCTCCGGTTAGGGGTCACCCCAGACCAGACCAATTTATTTTCTTACATTTTTTTAATTTAACCTTTATCTAACTAGGCAAGTCGGTTGAGGACAAATTCTTATTTACAATGACGGCCTACCCCGGCCATACCCAGACGACGCTGCGTCAATGACTTATCCTAATCCTTCATATGTCTTCAATTATAATTAAACAGCAATTTTCCATATTAACTCTAATTCAATCAAGTCTCCGTCCCAATTCACTTCTTCTCATGTGTCTCTGGATTCAATGTTCATTGTCAATGTTCACTGTCCCCTGTGTCGTCCCCCAGCCTCGGAGTGGCTCTGATTAACAGGTCACAGAGGAACACAACACAAACACTCTACTCTGAAATATAAAGTGCATCCTTAATGGCAGCATATTCCCTATATAGTGCACTTCTTTTCACCAGAGCCCTATGGGCCCTGGTCAAACGCAGTGGACTTGATATGAAATAGGGTGCCATTTAAGACCCATCCAGAGAGTGCTGCTCTCTGAACAAGCGCAGACCCAGTGTAAGGAGCCATCCTCCCCTTCTTCCCCCAGTACCCCTCTCTTATTCTCCTGCTTGATATTCAGGTATGGTAGTGTGGTGCTGGAGGTGCATTCTGGTAGAGTGCAGTACGGAAATGGGCAACATCAGCTCTGCATCATTAGACATCCATCTATAAGCAAACACAGAGTTAGACTGGACTGTCAGCCTGAGGAGACAGGCAGAACACGACTGCACACTGGAGGTGTGTGTGTGTGTGCGTGCGAGTGTGTGTGTGTGTGTGTGTGTGTGTGTGTGTGTGCGTGTATGCGTACGGAAATATCTTCTACTGTTGTCCGTTAAGACCAATTACATAGAATCCCAGACGGTGTATGACATGCAGTAGAAACAATGCATTACGTGTAACCTGAGGTGTTCCTCCTGCAAATGCATTAGATGATAGTTTTGTGGGCAGCCTCTCAATATAATATTCTTGACAATGGGATACTCATGACTATTCAGACATACACTGGCATGTGTATGTTTGATGGATGTGTCTATAGCAGTACAAGCATGTAATACAATTATTTTCTAAGTAAGATAAATCTTACTTATTGTTGTCTGGTGCATGTCGAATTCTACTGTATATAGACAAGTCTATTGAGATGGATAAGCTTTCAAGGGCTGCTCTATAATGTTAAAGCTGGACAGGGAACGTGGCAGAGAAAGATGAAGAGAGTGTGCCTGTGTGTGCGTGTGTGTGACCAGGTGTCTTCACCCCAGGCTATCCTCAGCAGATCTCACATTGTGACTGTAATCGACTAAACTGGCTCTCTGCTCTACACATTCTCCCTTACATATGGTGCTCACACACTGCTCACAGAAACTACACGCAATACAATACATACAGATACACTGTAAATGACACCCGGTGAAAGAATGGTTGAATAACAGCGACTGTATACACACACACACCCTCATATACTGACATGTGAGTGTATGTAAAGGCCTAAAGTTGTATGTATCTGTGCAACAATTCTACCCACTAGCCCCTTCATCCCAAATGAAATTTCACCCGTTTCCCTATGGGCCCGGTTCAAAAGTAGTGCACTATATAGTACATAGGATGCAATTTGGAACCTAGTAGAACAAACAAGCAAGCAAAGAAACTAACTTTCTGTACATCCCGCTTCAAAAACACACTGCCGGTCAGCCATGGACCCTGACCCACTTTAACAGCGAGAGAGAGTGTCTGAGTGTCTTGCTGCTCAGTGTTCTGGCTCTCAGGGTCATTGTGTTCTCGACCGAGGGAACAGGTCTTTGTGGAGAGCCTGGTGCAATGTCACGAAGCCTGTTGGAACAGAGTCACAGAATCCACCACGAACTATCTCTCCCATCCAAACCCCAGCCTTCTCTCTCTCTCCAGGGCCAAACATTCTCCCTCCGCTTTGGGCTTTAATGACAGCACTGTCGTCACAGAATCCGCCTTGAACTATCTCTCTCTCTGTCTGTCTGTCTCTCCTGTCAATAGAAAGCAGAGAGCACGTAGACTAATCTGGGAACCTCCGACTTGAATAGCCATGAAAGGTTTATATTCATGATTCAGGGGCATAACTTTAACATTTACTATTCATGTGCATGTTGACATTTTTGTTCTCATATTGCAGTTGGAAACATTCCACAGCAACTGGAAACAAGGACAATGGTTGAAAAATGATTTATTCTATGTCAACTGCAGTAATACCTCATGATTCAGTTTTAATTTCGTAAAAAATAACTGAAACTGATTTTGAGGTAGATGGTTTATTTATTTACAGGTCCATGAAAGGCTGGGTATGTTTGCTGCTGGCTACACCCAACATCTAACCAAGTATTGTTCTCTCTCTCTCTTTTCTCTCTTCTCTTTACTCTTCTATCCATCTCTCTCTCCTCCTAGGTGAGCTAGTCCTACCCCTCCTTGCCACGTTGGCATCTTCTCCTCGTCTCTCTCTTCGTCCACCTCATCCCTCTCTTCCCCCGGAATTCTCCACCATGGCACTCCTCCCCACCTCTCTTTCTGCCTCCGTCCCCTTCCTCCTCTTCCTCCTCCTCCCCCTTCCTTCACCCTGCGCCCTGGAGTCTCTACGAGGAGGAGGAGTAGGAGAGGAAGAGAACCGCTCCATCTCCACCATGTCCTATCCCTCCATGTCTCCGGAGTTCTGGAGCAACAGCAGTACGGGGCTGGGCAGCAGTTCAAAGTGTTCGCAGCCGGTGGTGTGCAGGCCGGGCACCCTGCTGCCCGTGTGGAAGCCCCTGAGCCCCGGGCTGGGTGACCAGGTAGCCAGGGCCGTGGTCTACTTCACCTGTCTCATGTACATGTTCCTGGGAGTGTCCATCATCGCAGACCGTTTCATGGCCTCTATCGAGGTCATAACCTCACAGGTTGGTACTGTGTGATAGATTGACCCATATGATAGACTGTGTTTATGTAGAGTTGTCATTCACCACATAATGGAAATGACATAGAAATAGAATGAAGAGATTGTATTTTTACAGAGAGAGCTCTCCCACTCTTAGACCCAGTGGTTGGCTCTCCTCTCTCACCTCTCCCTAGACTACATTAACTGTCACTCCAACACAGTGAACATCGAAACAGGTTGAACATTATATGATAAAGTCATTGTAAAACTCGCCTCTGCAGGGGTGATAGACATAACAGTTTCTTTCTCCAGAAATGCCACCTTGCTTTGCGGTGTTACCACAGACAGCTCAAATTAACGTGTTATTTCTATGTTTGGGTTTTCACATTTCTTGTAGTGACTGACTTTGGGCCCATATGGAATTCCAGTATTTACAGTATGTTCATTGAAACACATCCTGATATGCAGACTTAGTGTATTGAATTATTGGTTCCATCTGATTTAAAGTTTGGGTAATTGGTTCATATTCTGACATTGTTATGAATTGGATTTCTCTGCTGACAAGAGATATTGTTGACTCAAGAAACTGAAATAGATTCTAACCTTGGGTTGGAACCAGTTCAGGGAACAAAACCGAAAACTGGAAAATTACAAAAATTTTCAAGGAACAGAAACAGAACCAGGAACGACAGGGATAGATTCTGTTCCGGAACAGAACCATTATTTTAAAAGCATGGGAACCGGTTAATAGCATTCTTTTACATACCGGGCATGTTTTTCTAGTCCCACAAAAAATGCAACAAAGTGCCTATGCAAAGCCCTCACTTTGTCACTCAGAAACTTCTTCCAGTGTCTGCCTGCCTGCCAGCCGAATTTTTTGGCAGTGTGTGTGCGTGTGTAAGCTACCTGCCCCTCCCCCTCCGAAGCATAGGCTACTGTAACCTACTGACGTTTCAGCGTGATTCAGAAGATGGGGAGAGAGCGCGCGGGTGACGGAGAGAAACAAAATGGTGCAATTTGAGGCCATGTGGCGGAGAATGATGCGGGCGCTGGAGATGGGGTTGTGAGCATGTTCGTCAGGGCAGGTGTGATGTAGTTGATATTGGTGTGATGACGTTTGTATGTGTATGTTTTGTATTGTTAAAACTAAAAAACTAAAATCTTAGAAAAAAAAAGACAATGGGGAGAGATTTTTTATTAGAGAAGAATGGATTTTCAATGCTAGTTAAAAAAAAGGAACAGAAAATAATGATATAAACAGGTACTTTTCAAAGCTTTGCTGGTCGGACCAGTGGAACGCGACCCAAAAAATAGCGGTTCTGTTCAGAACGAAACAATTGGAAAATAATGAGACTTAGTGAATTATTGATTCCATCTGATTTAAAGCTTTAGATAATTGGTCCAGACGTTTTGACATTGTTATGAATTGGATTTCTCTGCTGACAAGAAACTGAAATAGATTCTAGCCTTGGAATCCATTAAATAATCAATTATCTGGGGCAGTTAATAATTTTTTTCATGAGTTATTAATCCATTTCAGTTTGTTGGGCCATTGAACACCATTGTGAATTTACTAGTTATCTGTTTGTAATATTGTCCTCTTTAAAGCCAACCATGTGTTCAACATCTTTGTTCATAATCCCTTTTTAAATTTTCTCTCTGACCGAGCAAATTGCACACCATTTTTCGTAAGTTCACAATAAGAGCATCTATCAGGAGAGTAATTTCCAGAAGTTCATCCATTAGGAAGGATTTAGACCACCCCAGTTGCCTAATTTGGAGTGTATTGTAACAGGGGTGCCTGGATGGAGGGATGCGGATGGAGGGATGCGGATGGAGGGATATGGGGATGCAGATGGAGGGATGTGGGTATGTGGGGATGGAGATGGAGGGATGGGGATATGGGAATGGAGGGATGGAGGGATTTTTTAATTTTTAATTTTATTTCACCTTTATTTAACCAGGTAGGCTAGTTGAGAACAAGTTCTCATTTGCAACTGCGACCTGGCCAAGATAAAGCATAGCAATGTGACACATACAACAACACAGAGTTACCCATGGAATAAACAAAACATAGTCAATAATACAGTAGAACAAAAGAAAATAAAAAGTCTATATACAGTGAGTGCAAATAAGGTAAGATAAGGGAGTTAAGGCAATACATAGGCCATGGTGGCGAAGTAATTACAATATAGCAATTAAACACTGGCATGGTAGATGTGCAGAAGATGAATGTGCAAGTAGAGATACTGGGGTGCAAAGGAGCAAGATAAATAAATAAATAAATACTGTATGGGGATGAGGTAGGTAGATAGATGGGCTGTTTACAGATGGGCTATGTACAGGTGCAGTGATCTGTGAGCTGCTCTGACAGCTGATGCTTAAAGCTAGTGAGGGAGATATGAGTCTCCAGCTTCAGAGATGTTTGCAGTTTGTTCCAGTCATTGGCAGCAGAGAACTGGAAGGAAAGGCGACCAAAGGAGGAATTGGCTTTGGGGGTGACCAGTGAGATATACCTGCTGGAGCGCATGCTACGAGTGGGTGCTGCTATGGTGACCAGTGAGCTGAGATAAGGCGGGGCTTTACCTAGCAGAGACTTGAAGATAACCTGTAGCCAGTGGGTTTGGCGACGAGTATGAAGCGAGGGCCAAGCAATGAGAGCGTACAGATTGCAATGGTGGGTAGTGTATGGGGCTTTGGTGACAAAACGGATGGCACTGTGAGACTGCATCCAGTTTGTTGAGTAGAGTGTTGGAGGCTATTTTATAGATGACATCATCAAAATCGAGGATCGGTAGGATGGTCAGTTTTACGAGGGTATGTTTGGCAGCATGAGTGAAGGATGCTTTGTTGCGATATAGGAAGCCAATTCTAGATTTAATTTTGGTTGGAGTTGCTTAATGCGAGTCTGGAAGGAGAGTTTACAGTCTAACCAGACACCTAGGTATTTATAGTTGTCCACGTATTCTAAGTCAGAGCTGTCCAGAGTAGTGATGCTGGACAGGTGAGAAGGTGCGGGCAGTGATCAGTTGAATAGCATGCATTTAGTTTTACTTGCGTTTAAGAGCAGTTGGAGATCACGGAAGGAGAGTTGTATGGTTGAAACTCGTTTGGAGGTTAGCTAACACAGTGTCCAAAGAAGGGCCAGAGGTATACAGAATGGTGTCGTCTGCGTAGAGGTGTATCAGAGAATCACCAGCAGCAAGAGCAACATCATTGATGTATACAGAGAAGAGAGTCAGCCCGAGGATTGAACCCTGTGGCACCCCCATAGAGACTGCCAGAGGTCCGAACAACAGGCCCTCCGATTTGACACACTGAACTCTATCAGAGAAGTAGTTGGTAAACCAGGCGAGGCAATCATTTGAGAAACCAAGGCTGTCAAGTCTGCCAATAAGAATGTGGTGATTGACAGAGTCGAAAACCTTGGCCAGGTCGATGAATACGGCTGCACAGTAATGTCTCTTATCGATGGTGGATATGAGATCGTTTGGGAGCTTGAGCGTGGCTGAGGTGCACCCATGAACAGCTCTGAAACCAGATTGCATAGCGGAGAAGGTACTGTGGGATTCGAAATGGTCAGTAATCTGTTTGTTAACTTGGCTTTCGACGACCTTAGAAAGACAGGGTAGGATAGATATAGGTCTGTAGCAGTTTGGGTCTAGAGTGTCACCCCCTTTGAAGAGGGGGATGACCGCGGCAGCTTTCCAATCTTTGGGAATCTAGACGATACGAAAGAGAGGTTGAACAGGCTAGTAATTTGGGCTTGCAACAATTTCGGCAGATAATTTCAGAAAGAGAGGGTCCAGATTGTCTAGCTTGGCTGATTTGTAGGGGTCCAGATTTTGCAGCTCTTTCAGAACATCAGCTATCTGTTTTTGGGTGAAGGAGAAATGGTGGGGGCTTTGGCGGGTTGCTGTGGAGGGTGCCGGGCATTTGGCCGGGGTAGGGGTAGCCAGGTGGAAAGCATGGCCAGCCGTAGAGAAATGCTTATTGAAATTCTCAATTATAGTGGATTTATCGGTGGTGACAGTGTTTCCTAGCCTCAGGATGAGGTGCTCTTATTCTCCATGGACTTTACAGTGTCCCAGAACGTTTTTGAGTTCGTACTACAGGATGCAAATTTCTGTTTGAAAAAGCTAGCCATAGCTTTCCTAACTGCCTGTTTATATTTGTTCATAACTTCCCTGAAAAGTTTCATATCACAGGGGCTATTCGATGCTAATGCAGAACGTTCCCATAGCAATGATTAAAACATTCCCAAACCAGAAACCGTGGATTGATGGCAGCATTCTCGTGAAACTGAAAGCCCGAACCACTGCTTTTAATCAGGGCAAGGTGACCGGAAACATGACCGAATACTAACAGTGTAGCTATTCCCTCCGCAAGGCAATCAAACAAGCTAAGCGTCAGTATGGAGACAAAGTAGAATCGCAATTCAACGGCTCAGACACAAGAGGTATGTGGCAGGGTCTACAGTCAATCACGGACTACAAAAAGAAAACCAGCCCAGTCACGGACCAGGATGCCTTGCTCCCAGGCAGACTAAATCACTTTTTTGCCCGCTTTGAGGACAATACAGTGCCACTGACACGGCCCGCAACCAAAACATGCGGACTCTCCTTCACTGCAGCCGAGGTGAGTAAAACATTTAAACGTGTTAACCCTCGCAAGGCTGCAGGCCCAGACGGCATCCCCAGCCGCGCCCTCAGAGCATGCGCAGACCAGCTGGCTGGTGTGTTTACGGACATATTCAATCAATCCCTATCCCAGTCTGCTGTTCCCACATGCTTCAAGAGGGCCACCAATTGTTCCTGTTCCCAAGAAAGCTAAGGTAACTGAGCTAAACGACTACCGCCCTGTAGCACTCACTTCCGTCATCATGAAGTGCTTTGAGAGAATAGTCAAGGACCATATCACCTCCACCCTACCTGACACCCTAGACCCACTCCAATTTGCTTACCGCCCAAATAGGTCCACAGACGATGCAATCTCAACCACACTGCACACTGCCCTAACCCATCTGGACAAGAGGAATACCTATGTGAGAATGCTGTTCATCGACTACATCTCAGCATTTAACACCATAGTACCCTCCAAACTCGTCATCAAGCTCGAGACCCCGCCCTGTGCAACTGGGTACTGGACTTCCTGACGGGCTGCCCCCAGTTGGTGAGGGTAGGTAACAACATCTCCACCCCGCTGATCCTCAACACTGGGGCCCCACAAGGGTGCGTTCTGAGCCCTCTACTGTACTCCCTGTTCACCCACGACTGCGTGGCCACGCACGCCTCCAACTCAATCATCAAGTTTGCGAACGACACAACAGTGGTAGGCTTGATTACCAACAACGACGAAACGGCCTACAGGGAGGAGGTGAGGGCCCTCGGAGTGTGGTGTCAGGAAAATAACCTCACACTCAACGTCAACAAAACTAAGGAGATGATTGTGGACTTCAGGAAACAGCAGAGGGAACACCCCCCTATCCACACCGATGGAACAGTAGTGGAGAGGGTAGTAAGTTTTAAGTTCCTCGGCGTACACATCACAGACAAACTGAATTGGTCCACCCACACAGACAGCATCGCGAAGAAGGCGCAGCAGCGCCTCTTCAACCTCAGGAGGCTGAAGAAATTTGGCTTGTCACCAAAAGCACTCACAAACTTCTACAGATGCACAATCGAGAGCATCCTGTCGGGCTGTATCACCGCCTGGTACGGCAACTGCTCCGCCCACAACCGTAAGGCTCTCCAGAGGGTAGTGAGGTCTGCACAACGCATCACCGGGGGCAAACTACCTGCCCTCCAGGACACCTACACCACCCGATGTCACAGGAAGGCCATAAAGATCATCAAGGACAACAACCACCCGAGCCACTGCCTGTTCACCCCGCTACCGTCCAGAAGGCGAGGTCAGTACAGGTGCATCAAAGCTGGGACCGAGAGACTGAAAAACAGCTTCTATCTCAAGGCCATCAGACTGTTAAACAGCCACCACTAACATTGAGTGGCTGCTGCCAACACACTGACTCAACTCCAGCCACTTTAATAATGGGAATTGATGGGAATTGATGTAAAATATATCACTAGCCACTTTAAACAATGCTACTTAATATAATGTTTACATACCCTACATTATTTATCTCATATGTATACGTATATACTGTACTCTATATCATCTACTGCATCTTTATGTTGACATGTATCACTAGCCACTTTAAACTATGCCACTTTGTTGACATACTCATCTCATATGTATATACTGTACTCGATACCATCTACTGCATCTTGCCTATGCCGCTCTGTACCATCACTCATTCATATATCTTTATGTACATATTCTTTATCCCTTTACACTTATGTGTATAAGGTAGTAGTTTTGGAATTGTTAGCTAGATTACTCGTTGGTTATTACTGCATTGTCAGAACTAGAAGCACAAGCATTTCGCTACACTCGCATTAACATCTGCTAATCATGTGTATGTGACAAATCAATTTTGATTTGATTTGATTTGAACGCCACAGGATGTTTTTGTGCTGGTCAAGGACAGACAGGTCTGGAGTGAACCAAGGACTATATCTATTCCTAGTTCTAAATTGTTTGAATGGGGCATGCTTATTTAAGATGGTGAGCCAGTGTTTACGGATTTGGAGTTGTACCTGGTAGGTTCATTGATAATTTGTGTGAGATTGAGAGCATCAAGCTTGGATTGTAGGATGGCCGGGGTGTTAAGCATGCCCCAGTTTAGGTCACCTAGTAGCACGAGCTCAGAAGATAGATTGGGGGCAATCAATTCACATATGGTATCGAGGGCACAGCTGGGGGCAGAGGGAGGTCTATAGCAAGCGGCAACAGAGAGAGACTTGTTTCTGGAAAGGTTAATTTTTAGTAGAAGCTCGAATTGTTTGGGTAACAGACTTGGATAGTAATACCAAACTCTGCAGGCGATCTTTGCAGTAGATTGCAACACCGCCCCCCTTGGCAGTTCTATCTTGGCGGAAAATGTTATAGTTAGCGATGGAGATTAAGGTTTTTGGTGGTTTTCCTAAGCCAGGATTCAGACACGATTAAAACATCCGGGTTGGCAGAGTGTGCTAAAGCAGTGAGTAAAACAAACTTAGGTAGTAGGCTTCTAATGTCAACATGCATGAAACCAAGGCTTTTACGGTTACAGAAGGCAACAAATGAGAGCACCTGGGGAGTGGAGCTAGGCACTGCAGGACCTGGATTAACCTCTACATCACCAGAGGAACAGAAGAGGAGAAGGATAAGGGTACGGCTAAATGCTATACGAACTGGCCGTCTTGCACGTTTGGAACAGAGAGTAAAAGGAACAGGTTTCTGGGCACAATAGCATAGATTCAAGGCAAAGTGTAAGGTAGGTAGGATGTGAGTACATTGGAGGTAAACCTAGGCATTGAGTAATGATGAGAGAGATATAGTCTCTAGAGATGTTTAAACCAGGTGCTGTCATCGCATATGTAGGTAGTGTAAAACATGGTTAAGGCATATTGAGCAGGGCTAGAGTCTCTACAGTGAAATAAGACATTAATCATTAACCAGGACAGTAATGGAAGAGGCATATTGATATTAGAGAGAGGCATGCATAGCCAAGTGAACATATGGGTCCAGTGAGTGGTTGGGCTGACTGGGAACACGGCGATTCAGACAGTTAGCAGGCCGATGCCTGTCGCGATGGGGGTAAGTCTGTTTTTTCCTCTTCGTGCGGTCACGTCGATAGACCAGTCGTGGAGTTAGTAGGGTTCCAAGTAGCTCTAGGTAGCTAGCAGGCCTAGCAGGTTAACAGAATGGGCCATCAGCGGGCGTCGCGCCCGAGGGGCCTGTTGGAATCATCAGGCAGATTATGTCGGTGTTCCAGTCGTAGAGGATCGGCGGGGTTCTGTGCCCCGTACCGGCAGTAGAAGGGGTCCGGATATTGTAGCCCAGGATTGGGATTCGGTGGTAGCACAGGAGCCCTGGCCGGGCTAGCTTCAGGCTAATTGGTGCTTGCTCCGGAATGGAAGCGCTAGCCAGGAGTGGTCACCCGGGATTGCGGTTAGCTAGTTGCGAAGATCCAGATGAAAATGTTCAGAGTTTGCGGTAAGAATCCAGGGAAATGGAGAGAAATAGGTCCGTTATGCTCTGGTTTGAGTCACGTTGTTCGAACTGGCGAGAGCTTTCCGAGCTAAAGGTTAGCTGATGACCGCTAGCAATGGTTTGCCAGCTGATAGCTGGTCGGTAGGTAGCTGGCTAGCTTCAGTTGAGGGATTCCAGATCCGAAGTATATAGAAATACTTTAGAAAAAGCAGATCCCCGCCACATTGGGTGAGGCGGGTTGCAGGAGAGTATTTAGAAGTTGAGGTTTAGGAAAATATTTTTAAAAGATATGCGAAGAAAAATATGTAAAAAGATATATACAAGGGACACGACAGGACAAGACGTCTGACTGCTACGCCATCTTGGAAAGTAATGGAGGGATGGGGATATGGAGGGATGGGGATATGGAGGGATGGCGAGATGGGGATGGCGGATGGAGGGATGGGGATATTGAGATATTGAGGGATGGGGAGATGGAGGGATGGGGATTGAGGGATGGGGATATGGAGGGATGGCGAGATGGGGATGGCGGATGGAGGGATGGGGATATTGAGATATTGAGGGATGGGGATATGGAGGGATGGGGATATGGAGGGATGGCGAGATGGGGATGGCGGATGGAGGGATGGGGATATTGAGATATTGAGGGATGGGGAGATGGAGGGATGGGGATATGGAGGGATGGTGAGATGGTGATGGCGGATGGAGGGATGGGGATATTGAGATATTGAGTGATGGGGAGATGGAGGGATGGGGATATTGAGGGATGGGGATATTGAGATATTGAGGGATGGGGAGATGGAGGAGTGGGGATATTGAGATATTGAGGGATGGGGAGATGGAGGGATGGGGATATGGAGGGATGGTGAGATGGGGATGGCGGATGGAGGGATGGGGATATTGAGATATTGAGGGATGGGGAGATGGAGGGATGGGGATATTGAGATATTGAGGGATGGGGAGATGGAGGGATGGGGTTTTGGAGGAATGGGGATATGGAGGGATGGTGAGATGGGGATGGCGGATGGAGGGATGGGGATATTGAGATATTGAGGGATGGGGAGATAGAGGGATGGGGATTGAGGGATGGGGATATGGAGGGATGGTGAGATGGGGATGGCGGATGGAGGGATGGGGATATTGAGATGTGGAGGGATGGGGATGGGGATATGGAGGGATGGGGATATGGAGGGATGGGGAGATGGAGGGATAGGGATTGAGGGATGGGGATATGGAGGGATGGTGAGATGGGGATGGCGGATGGAGGGATAGGGATATTGAGATATTGAGGGATGGGGATATGGAGGGATGGGGATATGGAGGGATGGGGATTGAGGGATGGCGTAGCCATTTCTGGCAGTCAAATGAGTTAGTGGCCTCGTGGGTGAAATGTTATTCATATTTTTTATAATTTCATCATTAATAAACATCAGGTTTCTATATTAAACGGTTTTGTTACATTTCAGTCTGCTGTGATGATATAAGGGGCAATACTGGGATGCAATCTCAAAATTGAATAGATTTCAACTCTATATCTGACATGGTACAGATGTCTTCTTTTTTAAGCCCATAACCATGTGTGTGTGAGGTCTATACTTTTGTTTGAAAGTAGATTTTTTAAGACTACCAAGAAACACTGTGACCCTGACTTAGCCCACTTCAGTAAAATCAACCAACCCTACATATCAAGGTCACTGTCAATGTAAAGGAACCTGCAAGTCAGCATTTTGTAGGACGTTGTATACCATGTGTATCCCTTACATACGACTAATAAAACTTGAGTCTCCATAGCCCCCCATCACTAGATTAGAATAACAGATTGTCCCCTTCCCTTCTGTCAGGGAGTCAGGGTTGCATCCTCCCTGATGGTAGGATACTGTAAATACCATCCGTCATGCTTATATGTGGAGAAGAAAGAAATCTGTAGCTTCCCACTACTACTCCCACTACCATCTCTGGCCTATGAGCAGTTGTTTTTTTACAGTAACTGGCTAGATGAGATTAAGATATGTATGAGTCTGGTGGTGAGATACTGGAATGGTATGGGGGGAATAGAGTGATGACCTGTGTGTGAGCGCATGTGTGTGTATGTATGCATTCATGTGTGTGTGTGAGACCCCTCTCTGTCTGTCCTGCAGGAGAAGGAGGTGACCATCACCATGCCAAGCGGTGAGACATCTGTGGCCACTGTACGTATCTGGAACGAGACTGTGTCCAACTTGACTCTGATGGCTCTAGGCTCCTCCGCCCCAGAGATCCTGCTGTCTGTCATAGAGGTGGGTGTCGTGTCATAAAGACTCCCCGAGCACAACTCATAAGTGGGTGTCACATCAAAAACTCTCCCCCCAGCGACAACATATCAGTGTTGCAGTGTATACTAGTACTGGAATGAAGTTGAAAATGACAAAAGAAACGGATATCTACTTTAAAGTTATTGTCAAATCTTACCAACATAACATTTGGCCTTTTTATGACATGACCTTTTTGATTTATACTGCACAGAAGTTCTCCAAAAGGAAAAGTTCTTCAAAAGTCTCTCTCCTCTGTCTCCCGGTGTTAGGTGTGTGGGCACGGGTTTGAGGCGGGTGAGCTGGGCCCTGGCACCATCGTGGGCAGCGCCGCCTTCAACATGTTTGTGATCATCGCCATCTGTGTGTGGGTCATCCCTGAAGGAGAGACCAGGAAGATCAAACACCTGCGTGTGTTCTTCATCACAGCCTTCTGGAGTATCTTCGCCTATATCTGGCTCTTCCTCATCCTCTCTGTCATCTCACCCGGAGTAGTGGAGGTACACTTTTGTGTGTGTGTGTGTCAGCAAATGTGAATAGATACTGTATGTGTGTGTGTAACCAAACAATCAACCCCCTTCCAGTTTGGATGTATGTCTTGTAATGGTCCCCTGTCTTTGTGTGTGTGTGTTCAGGTGTGGGAGGCTCTGGTCACCCTGTTCTACTTCCCAGTGTGTGTGATCCTGGCCTGGATCGCCGACCGACGTCTGCTCTTCTACAAGTACATGGCCAAGCGTTACCGTGCCGACAAGCACGGCATCGTCGTGGAGACTGAGGGGGACACAACCCCGAAAGGCTTCGAGATGATTATGGACGGAAAGTTCCCTCAGAGTGGAGGGGGGGTGGGAATGATGCCCAGTGAGAACTTCCAGGATGGGGCCAACAATGCGGCGGGCACCGTGGCCTACCTGCCCAACTCCAACAGCACCATGGTGACCGTAGAGAATACCAAGGAGCTGGACGAGAGCCGCAAGGAGGTGAGAGAGAGAGAGACCTGCTGTTAGAGGGATTCAAGTACATCAGGGGGAGAGAAAGAGGGATACAGGTACAGTATGGAGAGGGAGAGAGATGAAGAGTTATAAAGGATACACTCATTCCGTTCATGTACATAGGCCCTCTCTGGAATATATAAAGGCACAGTAGGGTTAGAGAGAGTAAAAAGAGATGAAGAGGACACACTCAGGCAGTTCATGAACACCCACATACTGTAGATACTCACCTCAACCACACATACAAACACACTCAAGCAAATGAGACTATTAAGAGCTACTAATGTGCTGAACCTACAAAAGTTACACAACCTCGACACAGAGAGAAAGTTTGTGTCTGTGTCCCTCTTTTTCACCCCCTGTTCCTCTGCCCCCAGGTGATCCGCATCCTGAAGCAGCTGAAGCAGAAGTTTCCGGACAAGGAGCTGGATCAGCTGGTAGATCTTGCCAACTACTACGCCCTCCTCCATCAACAGAAGAGCCGCGCCTTCTACCGCATCCAGGCTACGCGCATGATGACCGGCGCCGGCAATGTGCTCAAGAGGCACGCCGCCGACCACTCCCGCCGCGCCGCCGCCGTAGACGAGGAAGTGGTCTGCGAGGACGACGACCTGGCTGAGTGCAGCCGCCTGGCGTTCGAGAGCACCCACAGCCAGTGTATGGAGAACTGTGGCGTACTGAGGCTGGCTGTGGTGTGTCAAGGGGGCCTGGGGGAGAGCACCTTCTATGTAGACTACCGGACCGAGGACGGCTCAGCCAATGCTGGGTCCGACTACGAGTACAGCGAGGGAACGCTGGTGTTCAAACCCGGAGAGACCTGCAAGGAGATCAAGGTGAGGGTCAGTGGAAGGGGAGGAAAGGAAAGGAAACAGTAATGTACAGTTATAATCAATTATAGCAATAAGTGTTGCACAACTGTGCTGCCAAGCAGATCCCCAGCTAGGTCGTTAGACCTGCTTGTCGTGGGCAGATCAAGACGTCACGTAATGGAAGGAGCAGAAAACAGCAGCAGAAACTAATTACCCTATGAATTAGCGCCGGCCAGAGTCCTCTCTGTCCCGGATCAACTGTCTCTTTTTTTTTCTCCCCTAACAGTCCATTTATATTTTCCAACGGGGCTATACATTTGCGTGTTTTTTTTCTCTCGCCTGAATAGCCTCGTTTCACTGCCCAAAATAAAATTCAACCATCTAGTGTTCAGCGAAATAACAACACAATGTCAAATACAGGTAGCCTAGTCAAATAATTAACATCCAATCACATTAACCGTTCCTCTCTCGCGTATGTAGCCAAATGAAGCTGCTGCTCATGCCGTTTGCTCGAAAAAATGATAAATGGTTTAAAAAAAGTAAGGCCCGGGTCCATAGACACATCAAAAGTTTTTGGAGCGAGAATAAAGACGTCTTTCGAGTAGTAACACATATATAAAAGCAACTGATACCATTAATAAGAAGGGGCTAGAAGAGTATTATATGGTGAGCTACCGAGTAGCTAGGACAGGGAAGCCCCATACTATTGTGGAGGACTTAATTCTTCCTGCTGCCATGGATATGGCTGGGACAATGCTGGGGGAAAAAGCCCAAAAAACTATACAGACAATGCCTTCATCAAACAACACTGTATCACAACACAGCAGTGACATGGCAGGAGATGTTTTGAAACAATACCTGCTTTCCATACAAGCCAGTGAATTCTATGCGTTACAGCTGGATGAGTCAATAGACATGGCGGGCCTGGCACAGCTCCTGGTATATGTCCGTCACGTTTATGGGGGTCAATAGGCTCTATGCATTATTCCGCCTCCAACGTTCTAATTTACTTCCGACCGGGATGATGACTTCCGGAGCGAGTTCTGCTATTGTTTTTATCCTTAGCTTACTAGCTATCGTCGATGCATCTCTGACTGAAATAGTTCGCAATGACTACGTTTAAATTTCAGCCCCGCGAAGGAGGTGCTAATGAACATTGTTCAGTGCCTCTGTATTCAGGTTCTTCCAAATGTCATGGTATTGTGAGCTTCCATCGTTTCCCAGTCGATGTCGAGCTCAGAAAAAGGTGGTTAGTGGCAGTACGTCGTGACAACTTTACTGTGTAGTACACATTTCGTCGAAAGTGACTTTGTCAAGGGAAAAATTGGGGGGCGACAATACTTAAAAATAGGTGTTGTTATTACTGTCGTGGAACTGGCAAATTCAAAAGAGACCTGGTGTTTGGGAAAGAAGACTGAAACCTCCTGCTCCGACTGAGGGTGGTGAAGAACAAGGTGCGCTGCCTATGGACTGTGCCGTCTCTGATCCGGTCCAGAGCATGGGCCAAGCCAGTGTAAATGTACATGTTTATTTGCTAGCAGAAAAATAATCATTTGTTTATCTACGACATGTATCAATCATTTGTGTTGTAGTGTGTTGTAGTGAATATCAGTTTGTGTGGAGCTTGAATTGGCTTTAATTAGGCAATGAGTAACAGGGTTGGGGGAAAGAAATCAAGTAAACACAGTACAGCCAGAATGCAAGATTGAATACAATGTTAGAGATGTGTAATTGATTAACTGAACTGTTGAACATTTGCTGAAATACATTTTTTTAAACAAATCTATTCTACTGTAGATTTCTTCACAAGAACATCAATACTTATTTTTCATAAAACCACTAAACTTGGCACCCATGCAGGGGATCCATTCCGGTGCGAGAGACACTTCTGCAAGTAGTGGTAAAAAATACAAGTGGTCAACTTCTCTCTTATAGTTTTTGAAACCTGTAGATCTTTATATATCCTTTCAACTAGGATGTCCTCCTGTGCACAGATGACAAAGCCACACCAGCTACAACCTGTGAGAAGGATTTGACCTTGCACCTGCCAGTAGTAAGCATGAGATCTCTTCAACTTCAGCTCTCCATTCTGTATCTTTAGGTAAGGGCAGTCAGCATAACTTGACCTCTAAGAGTCCAAAGTGTGGTCTTACACTGGGATCAAATATGATTCCATCTGGAGAGGATCTTAACCATGGAGCATCTTGGTGCACCACGAAGCCACACGGAGAGAAGTTAACATTCTTCAGTGTGCAGTACTCCTGTACAGCCACTGGCTCCATGGCTAGCCCCCTCTTCATCTTCATGGTCTGCATACCAGATCCCTTAAACAGCTGAGGTCTCTCCCCGGAAAACCTCTCGGACATGGCAAACCTCTCGGAAACGAGAGGATGTTATTCTCATTTTCCTGAGCTGATGCCATTCCGGGCTGCTGCTCTGCTCCCTTGTAGCAACAACTTTGTGACATCTCGTAGGTTGTCTCTAATTCCTTGAGGTGGAACTGCTCCTGATGGCTAAGGACGTAAGCACACTGGGAAGCCTGAAGCTTGTAGCCATCTAATGGAAGTATTGGTGGAGAAGGGGCATCAGCAATCTTCACAATTTCATGGGTCTTTGGCTGTGGAAGCTGATAGGACAGAACACTGCCGCATTGCACTGGCCCAAAGGAGGACTCAACCAGGGGCACGTCAGCTGACTTTTCCATTGTTGTCACAAGAGGGGCAGGAAGTGGAGAAAAGTTGGCATACGTTGGCAGACGCGGAGAAGGTCCATGTCAGGCATGTATCCATTGAGTGCTTTGTAGAGAGAACTTCTGCAAAACATTTAAAACCTTAACACCAGGTTGGAGAGATTACTATGACAAAGACTCATGTAACTTTTCCAGAAACAGCACAAGCCCAAAATTTCAAATAAAATGAATTAAAATATATATATTATAGATTATATATTTCCCCCCAGTCTTTGTCCCAAACATTTGTCATTACATCGTAAAGACACCACTGTTTAGGCTTATCATCTGGATACAATCACAAGAAAATGTTTTGTATAATGTTTCCATTCTAGGAACCTCCAACTTACCTTATTCCATCAGCACACGAGTTAATAGGTTTACGGAACTCTATCCCACCAGCCGGACCCACGAGTTAGTAGGTTTACAGAACTCTATCCCACCAACCGGACCTGGCTTCACACCCTAATTAACAAGGATTTACTGTTACATAGGCTGAATACTTTTCAGGTGCATTTTTTTATGGATATTGATATACTCACAAGAGTTCTTGGCTTGTGCCAACGCTGTTCTGTATCTGTGTCTGTGCAGCTGTGAACTGGTGGTGCAGCAGGAATGTTTAGTTGAGAGTAGTGTGCTGTCTGGTAAAGAAGGGCCACCAGATGATTGCACAGAGCACTTCCTGCAACACAGTGCTTTAACACCATCTGTGAAGATAAGTGTGATGAAAGACTGAAGTGAGAAACAAGAATGATGCGGCCCATAAATAACAATAAACATAGTAGTGTCTAGTCTTCTTAACTAGGGGCTCTTAACTATACAGGAATACATTGTGTCTCAGTAACACAATTACCAAACACTGCATCAACAGATCTTTACCAAATAACCTGTTAAGTGGGCAATTCTAAATTGGGATTGGGACCCATCATTAATATCTATCTACTGATAAGATTAAACACATTTTGAACATGATGACAGTGTCTCACAGGAGATGTTTAACGAGGTCCCTAGTAGCCATCTATAACCTTTCCCTACTCTCATGCTGTGCGGCTTTTCACTCTTCCTCATGGACCTGTGACAGGCAGCCCTCACAGTGATCTCCCCATGTCAATGTATCTTTGTTAGATACTGTGTAGAAGACATGAATAACAATTATTTTTAGCTAGCAAATATAGCTAGCAAGCATAACTTAACCAAGCTAACGAAAATACACACATTCTCAGGTAGATTCTGTCAACGTTACATCATTTTACGAAGTAACTAGCTAGCTACAGTTAGTAGTTAAATTAGCTAGCTACTGATTGTCGTCATATCTGTCATTGACTTGGTACTCACCTTCATAGTTGTCTATGTAGCTTCCTATATACATCTTGAACCCCTTTTCATTCTTGCTAGCTGGAGTCTCGGAGGCTGATTTAACAATTCAATGTACATCATTAATATTAATTTGAGGCCTGAAGACACCTAGTAAAAAACTGCGACATAGTGGTAGTAACGTTATATCGTCGATAACAACTAGACTGACTGGAAATTGCCAAACCGATAGGAAGTGTGTTTAGAACGTTCGATCATGGAATGTGCATAAGGGATATTAAGGAAGACTTCCTCTTCTGAAAACCACTGGAAACCAGGAAAACAGGAGAGGATATTTTTAAAGTACTGGACAGCTTTGTGACATCAAATGGAATTTGGTGGTCAAAATGTGTTGGTATCTGTACTGATGGCACAAAAGCCATGACAGATAGACATAGTAGAGTGGTAATGCAAGCAGTTGCTCCCGACGCCACTTGGGTAACAAAGCAGCAGTCACCGAGAGGCTCTTGCTGCCAAGGGAATGGCTGACAGCTTGAAAGATGTTTTGGACACTACAGTGAAAATGGTTAACTTTGTTAAAGCAATGCACCTGAACTCTCATGCATTTTCTGCATTATGCAATGATATGGGCAGGGACCATGTACCGCTTTTACAACATACAGAAGTGCGCTGCTTATCAAGGGGCAAAGTATTGACACTTATTTTTAATTGAGAGACGAGCTTAGTTTTCTTTACTGACCATAATTATCACTTGTCTGACCACTTGCCTGATGATGAGTTTCTCACATGACTGGCCTATCTGGGTGATGTTTTTTCTCGACTGAATGATCTGAATCTAGAATTACAGGGACTCTCCGCAACTATATTCAGTGTGCGGGACAAAGCTGAGGCTATGATTAAGAAGTTGGAGCTCTTCTCTGTCTGCATTAACAACGACAACACACAGGTCTTTCCATCATTGTATGATTTTTTTTGTGTGAAAATGAACTCAAGCTTACGGACAATGTCAAATGTGATATAGCGAAGCACCTGATTGACTTGGGTGTGCAGTTATGCGGATACTTTCCAGAAACGGATGACACAAACAACTGGATTCATTATCCTTTTCATGCCCTGCCTCCAGTCCACTTACCGATATCTGAACAAGAGAGCCTCATCGAAATTACAACAAGCGCTTCTGTGAAAATAGAATTTAATCAGAAGTATCCTGCACTCAGTTTCTTGCCTTGGCAAATCGCGCTGTTAAGATACTGATGCCCTTTGCAACAACGCACCTATGTGAGAATGGATTCTCGGCCCTCACTAGCATGAAAACTAAATACAGGCACAGACTGTGTGGAAAATGATTTAAGACTGAGACTCTCTCCAATACAACCCAACATTGCAGAGTTATGTGCATCCTTTCAAGCACACCCTTCTCATTAACCTGTGGTGAGTTATTCAGTTTTCGATGAACGATTAAGGTTTTATAAGTAAGATGATTAAATAAAGAGCAAAATGATAATTTATTATTATTTGTGCCCTGGTCCTATAAGAGCTCTTTGTCACTTCCCAAGAGCCGGGTTGTGACAAAACTCACACTCATTCTTATGTTTAATAAATATATCATATAGTGTGTGTGTGTGGCAGACTTACAATGATGGCAAAAAACAACATTTGAGAGTGCGCTGACCCTGGTGCTAAAGGGGTTGAATGTTTGAAGGAGTACGGGACTATAAAAAGATTGGGAACCACTGTCTTAGAGGAGCCGGTAGAGCTGGAGAGTCTTCCGGAAACTAGAGCACATTAAATTCTGCCTCATGGTCCTGACTGACAGTGGATACGACTTCATCTGAGTGGGAGAGGGGAGAGACGGTGAAAAAAGGAGGAAGTGAGCTCTGAAGTACTTTGTCCTTGGAGAGGATGTTTCTCTCTTTGAACACGTCGTAGTTTTCGTGTCATTTCATGTTCACGCTTAGACAGAGGACAAAGAGTGTATTTCTGGAGAGCAGGAGGAGTGTTGAGGAAAGGGAGAAAACAAGGAATGTGTAGAGAGAGAGAGTTAGGAAACAACTCCATTTCTAGTCAACCATCAGTTATGAATGAGTGACTACAACTATCAATCCCCTAGTGTCCCATGTCTATGACCATCAGTGCGGTTGGTTTGATGCGTTTCTCTCAAGCATTTATGGTCTATAACAGCTGCCACTTTCTATCTTCATCTCTCTTCCACCCCTTCTCCCTCCATCCTACACCTTTCCCAGGTCGGCATCATCGATGATGACATCTTCGAGGAGGACGAGCACTTTTTCGTGCGGCTGCTCAACCTGCGCATTGGTGACGCCGAGGGGATGTTCGAGAGTGATGAGCCAGGCGCGGGACCCAAGGGCCGTCTGGTGGAGCCACTGGTCGCCACGGTGACCATCCTGGACGACGACCATGCTGGCATCTTCACATTCCGTGATCGGCTGGTGCGCGTCAGCGAGAGTGTTGGCACCATGGAGATCTCAGTGGTGAGGAACTCGGGCGCCCGCGGCACGGTGATCCTGCCCTATCACACGGAGGCGGGCACTGCGAAGGGGGGCGGCGTGGACTACGAGGACACCCAGGGAGAGCTGGAGTTCTCCAACGACCAGACAACGTGAGTAGTGATAGACGGACGGACGCACAGAAAGGCAGATAGATAGATAGACATACAGACTCCCTACCTCTACACATCTACTCTATTTGTTTATTGGTTGCTTCCATTTCATCCACTCTCATCCATCTTCCTCTTTTCCCACTCTCCTCCCCTCCATCTTTTCCTACTCTCCCCTACTCCTTCATTATCGCTCCCTCCCCTCTCCCTACTCCATGCCAGACACTGTTCTCCATTATTCATCAAGGCCAACCTGGTGGGAGATTTAACTCCATCAATGGCTTGAGTGTTTGTGCTCAACTCATAACCAATACTGTATTCACACTGCTATGTGTTGCCTTAAAGTAGGCTACACCATGCTATATTACCATTCTATCTGTATTCATGTCTGTCTTATCTCTTTCTGGTTCTTTCTCTCTCGCCACAAATCTGCACAAGAATGGTAATTTGAACATCATGTTTATTTCTCATTCATCTCTAATTTCGCTCTCATCTCGCTGTATCTATTCTTCTCTTCCTCTATTCTCTCATTCTCTTTTCTTTCTCTTGCTCTTCTCTCTCTTCTCTCTCTCTCTCTCTCTCTCTCTCTCACTCTCTCTCTCTCTCTCTCTCTCTCTCTCTCTCTCTCTCTCTCACACTCTCTCTCTCTCTCTCTCTCTCTCATTCTCTTTTCTTTCTCTTGCTCTCCTCTCTCTCACTCTCACTCACTCTCTCTCTCTCTCTCTCACTCACTCTCTCTCTCTCTCTCTCTCTCTCTCTCTCGCTCTCTCCTCTCTCTCTCCTCTCTCTCTCTCCCCCCTCTCTCTCTCTCCCCCCTCTCTCTCTCTCTCCCCCCTCTCTCTCTCTCTCCCCTCACTCTCCCCTCTCTCTCTCTCTCTCTCTCCCCCCCCCTCTCTCTCTCTCTCTCGCTCAGCCTCTTATCTTCCTGTATCTACAGATGTAGGTTCTCAATATGATCACCCTGTTGCAGGAGAACAAGGCTTCTGAAGTTTGTAATTTCCACTTTGAAATATCAGGCTTGATTTTTCCCCCAAAAAATATTTATCAACCTCTACAAAAATGTCTGTTAATTATAATTCACATAATAATTGACATTTCCTGTTGCTGCAAGATCGTTTTCCTGCTGTAGCAAATTTGGCTCAAATTAAGATCCTACATCTGTATCTCTTTCTTCTCCCTCTTTCTCTCTTTTCTCTTTGATTCTTTGTTTCTCTCTCATCGCTTGTTTATGTTTGCGCCGCCAACAGGGAGACTGTTGCTGTGGTGACATTTTCAGGCACAATGTCCTGGGAGACATTATCAGGACTAATGTGCATAATAACAAAGTGAAACACGTCTTCCAACTCCTCCTCCTCTCCATCCCCCCTATTTCCTCTTTTCACCAGCCACTCCGCATCAGCCTGAAGTAAAAGCTGACCGCTAGCCCTGCACTACTCTGTAGGGGGGATGCAGTGGACCCTATGGGTTAGTGCCAGTGGGATCCCCAAGAGACGCTGAGGCTAAGGTTGCTCAGTAGTAGGTACAGTAAAGGACTTACAGTGGGTAGTGGTTAGTGCCAGTAGGTAGAATCACAGGATGGAAGGAGCTAGATGAGGGTTGGAGCAGTGGCTGAGGGTTGGAGCAGTAGCTGAGGGCTGGAGCAGTGGCTGAGGGTTGGGTCACAGTAGTAGGGGATAATATTCAGCAGGGGCGACGTCCCTCTGTGTTGCAGACCCCTGGGTGTCCCCTCACTGGCCGGTGTGCATGTCTTCATCTGAATTATTCAGCCGTGGAGTGATATTGACGTGGGTCCTCTGTAGTGATTTAAGTGCAAGCTGTGTCTGTTAATATGTCTGGGGCGGCCCCCCGGGGAGGAAGACATCTTTGTCTGGCTTTGTGCTGCTCCCCTCCCTGCCTTTTGCTCAATAGCTGTACATGGAGTATGGTTACCACATTGATATCTGGGAGTGACCCGTGGTGGAAAGAGAGCCTTGTGGCTCTACATTAAGGGGGGGGGTGGGGGGGGGGGGTCGTCGTCGTCGTCGTCGTCGTGTGTGTGTGTGAGGTGAGCTCATTCTGTAAAGTAAAACAAAATCCCTGACTTACCCCTGGGACTACATCCTTCCACTGATCTCTTTAACTGTTGAATACATTTAAAGAAGACAGTCTAATCCATTTGTTGGTTACTGACCTCTGATACAGACCTCGGATACAGACCTCTGATACTGACCTGTTTGTGTGTGTGCGTGTGCAGTCAGACCCTGCAGGTGAGGATCATTGACGATGAGGAGTATGAGAAAAAGGAGAACTTCTTCATCGTACTAGAGGAACCGCGCTGGCTGAAGAGGGGAATCTCAGGTGTGTACTTGTAGTGTGTGTGTCCGTTTGCATGTCTGTGAATGTCCCCTTTCCATTTTCCAAGTATCAGTTGAACCTCAGTGAACCATGCCAGCCATGTTGACATAGCACTCTCTCAGTCTCCTGTAATACAACAGGTGTGATAACAGCTGAAACGGCCTTTCTCTCCCTCTCTCTCTGGCTCTCTCTCTTTCTCTCTGGCTCTCTCTCTTTCTCTCTCTGCCACTGTTTGTAATCTACAGTCAGTCTACCCACAGACAAACAATAAATTCCAGCCGAAGCTCACATTTCAGTCCGTAGCAGGAGAAAACAAACAGGGAGAGAAAGTGAGAGTGAGTGTGTAGGGGTTTGTTTTCCTGATGTCAGTGATTGGGAATGGGTTGGTGCTGACGGGTACGGAGTACTGCACCTTTAATGAGTTGTGGCACCTCTTATAGAATACTGGCTCTAAAACACAAACCCAGGTACGGTCCAATTAAAGTAAGTACCTGTACCTTTTTCATTCCATTTCAGGCTCTGATTGAGTTGGGCCTTATCGCTAGTACCAGTAAGGCACTATAGGTGGCTTTGTTTGGTAAAGAATGGATTTTCGATTCTGCTGGTGAAATGAAGATACAAGTATAGACCTTTCAGAGTCGCAGAGCCAACCAAAGCGTGATGTCCAATCGTGTGTGAGGTGAAGAAAATAAAGAGGAAATAGCCCTAGTGTCTGTGTGTGTGTTTCGTTTGTGTGTGTTTCGTTCGTGTGTGTGTGAGCGAGAGAGAGAGAGCATACACTTGCACACTCCCCATCGTGGATTTAAAAGCATAGGATTGGTGTAAACATTGGCTGGAGGGAGTTTCCACCATTCTTAAATCAATGCCATAATCTTTGCAAGTGTACACTTTAGGAGAAGAGTGGAGAATCAGGGTACAACCAGAGAGAGAGAGAAATAGAGAGAATGTTGAAAACAAAAAAAAACATGTTTATACTGAACCGAGGCTCTTAGAGGAGAGTCCGCAATGGCATCAGAGCTCTTAGTTGGACTACTGTGCTGACTGTTCTGTTCTTCTGTTTGGACTGCTGTGTTGACTGTTCTGTTCTTCTATTTGGACTGCTGTGCTGACTGTTCTGTTCTTCTATTTGCACTGCTGTACTGACTGTTCTGTTCTTCTGTTTGGACTGCTGTGCTGACTGTTCTGTTCTTCTATTTGGACTGCTGTACTGAATGTTCTGTTCTTCTGTTTGGACTGCTGTACTGACTGTTCTGTTCTTCTGTTTGGACTGCTGTGCTTACTCTTCTGTTCTTCTGTTTGGACTGCTGTGCTGACTGTTCTGTTCTTCTGTTTGGACTGCTGTACTGACTGTTCTGTTCTTCTGTTTGGACTGCTGTGCTGACTGTTCTGTTCTTCTGTTTGGACTGCTGTACTGACTGTTCTGTTCTTCTGTTTGGACTGCTGTGCTGACTGTTCTGTTCTTCTGTTTGGACTGCTGTGCTGACTGTTCTGTTCTTCTGTTTGGACTGCTGTGCTGACTGTTCTGTTCTTCTGTTTGGACTGCTGTGCTGACTGTTCTGTTCTTCTGTTTGGACTGCTGTGCTGACTGTTCTGTTCTTCTGTTTGGACTGCTGTACTGACTGTTCTGTTCTTCTGTTTGGACTGCTGTGCTGACTGTTCTGTTCTTCTGTTTGGACTGCTGTGCTGACTGTTCTGTTCTTCTGTTTGGACTGCTGTGCTGACTGTTATGGTCTTCTGTTTGGACTGCTGTACTGACTGTTCTGTTCTTCTGTTTGGACTGCTGTGCTGACTGTTCTGTTCTTCTGTTTGGACTGCTGTGCTGACTGTTATGTTCTTCTGTTTGGACTGCTGTGCTGACTGTTATGTTCTTCTGTTTGGACTGCTGTACTGACTGTTCTGTTTTTCCTTCTTTCTTCCAGCCCTTCTGCTTAACCAAGGTAAGACCATCAGCAACTTGTCTCACACAACCAGCCTAGAAACAGCCCACAGAACATTTTATTATCCCTAAAGGCACATGTGGGGGAATTGGTTTTGGTTCCGAATCATCCATAAAAACAACAAACATTTCACATGAGTTGGTACACTATATAACAACATCAATGTAAGGGTCTCTGAAGAACCATACAAAAATCAAAATCCAGACATGTTTCGGCCCTTCAGGACTGGAATTGAATAGCCCTGCATATTATTTCCACATTTCCCAGAGTGCCTTTTGAGTGAATGTTGGTGTTACCAGTAACACACATGACTGTGTTTGCTAGTGATGGATACATGGTTGTTGAATTCATTCATTTTCAGTCCTGTTGCCTTCACCAAGTAAGATCCTAAGTGAATACGTTGTCATATAATACTTCATAAAGCCTTCTTCTGAGGGCCTAGTTTTACCCTAATCCTCCCTGCAAATCACATTATGCTGGCTTGCAAAAGTGATGTGTAATTCCAATTGTAATCCAGCCAGAGTGGGGATGTCCAACGTTTCGAATTTTATTCGCCCACAACCTGCATTCAGAATGACTGTCAGGGTTGCGAAGACTAAGATATGAGACTACCTTAGACATCAAAAACTGAAACAACCATTTCAGTATCGGGTGCAATAAGTCCAAGTGACAGATACTGGTACTCTGGTACTGCTTGCCATGCGATAGTAGAGAGAACAGTCTATGACTGGGGTGGCTGGGGGTCTTTGACAGTTTTTAGGGCCTTCCACTGACACTGCCTGGTGTAGAGGTTCTGGATGGCAGGCAGCGTTGCCCCAGTGATGTACTGGGCCGTACGCACTACCCTCTGAAGTGCCTTGCGGTCGGAGGCCGAGCAACCGGTCAGGATGCTCTCGATGTTGCAGTTGTAGAACCTTTTGAGGATCTCAGGACCCATGCCAAATCTTTTTAGTTTCCTGAGGGGGAATAGGCTTTGTTGTGCCTTCTTCACGACTGTCTTGGTGTGTCTAGTTTGTCTAGTTTGTTGTTGTGAACACCAAGGAATTTGAAGCTCTCAACCTGCTCCACTACAGCCCCATCGATGAGAATGGAGACGTGCTCAGTGCTCCTTTTCCTGTAGTCCACAATCATCTCCTTAGTCTTGGTTACGTTGAGGGATAGGTTGTTATTCTGGTACCACCCGGCTAGGTCTCTGACCACCTCCCTATAGTCTGTCTCGTCGTTGTCGATGATTAGGCCTACCACTGTTGTGTCGTCTGCAAACTTAATGATGGTGTTGGAGTCGTGCCTGACCATGCAGTCGTGGGTGAACAGGGAGTACAGGAGGGGACTGAGCACGCACCCCAGGGAGGGCTCCAGTGTTGAGGATCAGCGTGGCAGATGTGTTCCTACCTACCCTAACCACCTGGGGACGTCCTGTCAGGAAGTCTAGGATCCAGTTGCAGTGGGAGGTGTTTAGTCCCAGGATCCTTAGCTTGGTGATGAGCTTTGAGGGTACTATGGTGTTGAACGCTGAGCTGTAGTCAATGAACAGTATTCTCACATAGGTGTTCCTTTTGTCCAGGTGGGAAAGGGCAGTGTGGAGTGCAATAGAGATTGCATCTGTGGATCTGTTGGGGCGGTATGCAAATTGGAGTGGGTCTAAGGTTTCTGGGATAATGGTGTTGATGTGAGCCATTACCAGCCTTTCAAAGCACTTCATGGCTACGGACATGAGTGCTACGGGTCTGTAGTCATTTAGGCAGGTTACCTTTGTGTTCTTGGGCACAGGGATTATGATGGTCTGCTTGAAGCATGTTGGTATTACAGACTCAATCAGGGACATGTTGAAAATGTCAGTGAAAACACCTGGCAGTTGGTCAGCACATGCCCGGAGCACTCGTCCTGGTAATCCATCTGGCTCTGCAGCCTTGTGTATGTTGACCTGTTTAAAGGTCTTAGTCACGTCGGCTACGGAGAGCGTGATCACACATTCGTCCGGAACAGCTGATGCTCTCATGCATGCCTCGGTGTTGCTTGAATCGAAGCGAGCATAGAAGTGATCTAGCTCGTCTGGTAGGCTCGTGTCATTGGGCAGCTCGCGGCTGTGCTTCCCTTTGTAGTCTGTAATAGTTTCCAAGCCCTGCCACATCCGACGAGCGTCGGAGCCGGTGTAGTATGATTCAATCTTAGCCCTGTATTGATGCTTTGCCTGTTTGATGGTTTGTCGCAGGGCATAGCGGGATTTCTTGTAAGCTTCCAGTTTAGAGTTCCGCACCTTGAAAGCGGCAGCTCTACCCTTTATCTCAGTGCGAATGTTGCCTGTAAACCATGGCTTCTGGTTGGGGTATGTACGTACCGTCACTGTGGGGACGACGTCCTCAATGCACTTATTGATAAAGCCAGTGACTGATATGGTGTATTCCTCAATGTCATCGGAAGAATCTTGGAACATGTTCCAGTCTGTGATAGCAAAGCAGTCCTGTAGTTTAGCATCTGCTTCATCAGACAATTATTTTATCGACCGAGTCACTGGTGCTTCCTGCTTTAATTTTTGCTTGTAAGCAGGAATCAGGAGGATAGAGTTGTGGTTGGATTTACCAAATGGAGGGCGAGGGAGAGCTTTGTACGTGTCTCTGTGTGTGGAGTACAGGTGATCTAAAAAAAAATTCCCTCTGGTTGCACATTTAACATGTTGAGATTTGGTAGAACTGATTTAAGTTTCCCTGCATTAAAGTTTCCGGCCACTAGGAGCGCCGCCTCTGGGTGAGTGGTTTCCTGTTTGCTTATTTCCTTATACAGCTGACTGAGTGCGGTCTTAGTGCCAGCATCTGTCTGTGGTGGTAAATAAACAGCCATGAAAATTATAGCTGAAAACTCTCTAGGCAAGTAGTGTGGCCTGCAGTTTATCACAATATACTCTACTTCAGGCGAGCAAAATCTAGAGACTTCCTTAGATTTAGTGCACCAGCTGTTGTTTACAAATATGCACAGACTGCCCACCAGGTGAGTGATCGCTGTCCTGATATCCAGAAGCTCTTTTCTTCCATAAGATACGGTTGCAGAAACATTATGTACAAAATAATTTACAAATATCGCGAAAAACCCCCACATAATAGCAGAATTGGTTAGGAGACCGTAAAACAGCGGCCATCTCCTCCGGCGCCTACACCAACACAGGTTTTTTTTTTATTTAACTGTTTAATCAACACTAGTTAACACTGGCCAATTTGCTGTGTGCTATGAAAGGGCACCTTTTAGAATTCTGGAGAACCGTAGATGCCACGTCAAGAACCCCACACCTAACTCAAAGGTTCTTTATCGGGCAAAAGTTTTCCAGGGAACCTTAAGAGTTGAGGACTTAGGGATTTGCCCTCAGTGTGGCCTTGGATATTGTGACATCATTTATTGATGGAAGTCTATTTACAGCATAAATCCAAGATAAGGACCTGCTCACTCCATAAAATGCATCACTCTTACATCGATTTGTATCCATCCCTGGATGAATATTATATAGGTATATCTCGCACAACTGGCCTCTCTTGGATAAATATTATATAGGTGTTTCTCGCACAACTGGCCTCTCCTGGATAAATATTAGAGTACTGTCCTTCTGTAAGCTAACAGCATCCCATGCCACACTCTATTCGAATGCAGATCTTAGAGGTGTTGAAGAGCCCTACCCAATCAGGGCCCATAGTCATAAAGCGTCTCAGAGTAGGAGTGTTGATCTAGAATCGGTTTTTCCTTCTAGATCATAAGAGATGGACAGAGATGGGGGGGGGGGGGGGGGATCTGATCCCAGATCAGCATTCCTACTCTGAGATGCTTTGTGAATATGGGCCCTGAGTTGATGATGTAGTAATGTACCCACAGTAACCGCAGACCAGCAGTATACTTCGTCATCATTAGAGTGTATTAGTATTTATTAGGATCCCTGGTGTAGCCCTGTAAGAGCATCACGGTGAAGGAGCTGGAGCGTTGGGGGAATACAGTGGGACAGTTGCCATGTGGTGCCTGGCAGCTCTCTACTCCTTTCATAATTACAGCTTGTGCTTTGAAGGCAGAGGAGAGGAACTTAAAGAGGAATAATATCTGCCCACTCACCACGCGGCGACGACGACACACAAGAAAAGCTTTCCGTGCGTCTTTGCGGCTCACCGTCTTTGTCGTCCCTCCAATGAGAGGATGAGTAATTATACGCTATATGTAGACAGGGAATATGATGCTGAATGGAAGCAGGGAAAATGGGTTTAGCCCAGCTGTTTATAGTGTGTTTGAGGTGTTATTTTAGATGGGGCCTATTTATGGCCCAGCTCAATATTTGATTAACAGCCACTAAATCCCACCACTGGAACATTGGTCTCTGCCCACCTCAAGCATATATGATTGACAGCCACAAAATCAATCATTTGGGACATTGGTCTCTGCCCACCTCAAGTCAGCATAAATCTACCCTAATTTACACTCACCTTCTGTCTGTATCTTTCTCTAACACAATGTCTGGCTATCTTTTTGCTGCTATGTCTCCCAGTCCTACTTTCCTCTTCTCATGAATCTACCCCACTAGTCTGTCCTTAGCTCTTCTCTTTTCCCCTCTTGCTTCCCCATCACACCCACACATTCACCGCCAACCTCTTATCTCTCCTTCTCTCTGACTGTGTCCCTCCCCACTCACACACATCTCCACAAACATGGGCTAATACAGATGAGTGATATACTGTATGAAGAAATAACGCTGACTCAAACTCAATTATTGATAGGACTCTGGCCTTATCTATTTGTGAGGCATGTTGGCAGGTTTGAGTTACACTTACTCTCTAGCTCTTCCCTCACCCCCCTCTCTCCACTCTCTACTCTCCTTTCTCCTTCACTGATCTATGCATCTCATCCCTCCTCTTTCCTTCCATCTTTTAGAGGATCCTGATGGCCAGATGAGTGCAGAGGAGGAGGAGGCGAGGCGCATTGCAGAGATGGGAAAGCCCATCTTGGGGGAGCACAGCCGGCTGGAGGTGGTCATTGAGGAGTCTTATGAGTTTAAGGTATGTTACCCCTCTTCTCCCCTGCTTCACTCTATTGGCCACATCAGAGCTCAGTATATGTATCAATGATCTAGGATCAGTTCCATCATGTCCATATCATCTTATTCATTGTTATCTACTAAGATCACATTGTTATCTATCCAAGATCACATACAGCCCCAGAGCCACAAAGTGCTTTAACTCCAACCCTTCTGAGGACAGACACTGAGCAGAGTGGAGTGTTGTTCCACTTTAAAACATTCTATGCAAGTCAATGGTACCTATATTAGCATTTTCACAATTCGTATCCAAATAACATAATTGAGTTACACAATCCATTTTTAGATACCTTAAGATGATTTGGGCATGAAGCATGAACATGCTAATATAGGTAACATTGACTTGCGTTGGATTTTCTGAGGTGGAACGATCCTCCGCTGTGCTCAGAAGGTTGGTATTGAAGTGAGCCAACGGTTGTGACGGATGACGGCTAGCTCATTGAAGTCCTATATCACCATGGCCAGGGATTTCATCCAATCAGGCCGTGTGCCTCTTCTTGACTTGATTAAGATGAATTTATTATTTATAATAAGATTGCGCTTGTCACTCGTGATTTGTAGCAGCACAAAACAAGCACAACAGGTAATTGAACTCTCAAGTAATTTCAACGACTGGCACTTGACTTTACGAAATCCTAGATCAATGTCACATAGTTTAATAGCATTGTTTACTCTATGGATGGGTGGACAGTGCATGCAAAAAAAAAAAAAAAAAAGGACCAGTGAGAAATGTTTACACAGGTGATGAAGTTTCCACATTTAGAAAACAAGAAGGAAACACTACTAGCGCTGAGCATCACATACTGTATGCCCAGGCAGCTCCTATACGGTGGCAGTCAGAGACAACGTTCACATCAGTGGAGGCTGGTGGGAGGAGCTATAGGAGGACGGGCTCATTGTATTGGCTGGAATGGATTAAATAGAACGTGTCAAATAGATGTAAACCTCATGTTTGACTCCGTTCCAATTATTCCATTCCAGCCATTACAATGAGCCCATCCTCTTATAGCTCCTCCCACCAGCATCCAATGGTTTACATGTGCACTAATAGTTCAATGTTAAACACTGATTATGGCAGTAGGCCGACAATGGCAATAGTCATGTAAACGCTTTGCTCTGATTATCTTAATCGGCATGAGGTCAAATCGAGAGTAAACATACACCGATTAAAACACTGAGCAATCTTTCGAATTATTAGGACATGTAAACTTAATCATTGTTCCGCCAGTGTATTTAATCTACGCACGTAGTGTGAGCCTCCCTCTTTTGCACGAGTGAAGTGAGATCGTAAAAACTGAAAGTATGCATCTTAGAATTAGTTGTCCCCTACAAACTTTATATGTCCAAACTCAGAATCAAAAATAACCTGGCTTCTGTGGTACAGCGCTTATTTTTACTGCCAATTTTCTGCATTTATTTACCACATCAAGTAGCCTGAAACAGGATTATTCAGACAATAATTCCTCTTGCAAAGCATGTAAATGTTTTAAACAAACGATTATATTAATCGGACTATCCATAATAATCATATTATTGTGTGCATGTAACCATACTCATTATTGAAAAGAACAGTATGTCCCAGTTACCTAAAAGCTGAAGTCCATTGCCTATAGTCCCCAGTCTTGCAGAAGTTTACCCACAGTGGTGAGACCTTTCTAGCCAATGAAACCTCCTATCCAGTTGGGTTTGGCTAGGGTGTTTAATAGGACGGTTTTATTGTTTTGTTTGAGTAGGAGGAAGTTAGTTTAGTGCAGTCGTACTTGAGTGCTGGATATAATGCTTTCCTTTAGTGTCTGAGTGGATCCCAGGACTCAGCATGTGGTTTGCTGTGCTTGGGGGGAGTGTCTTTATAAACCGATGTGCCACAGCACGTGTGTGTTTACGTGTGTGGTTGCGGTGAAACCAAAAATAGTGCTGTTGTGAATTCATATTACTTCAGAAATGGACTGCAGAAAGAGTAGCAGCTGCTGTCGCAACAGCTAATGGGGATCCTAATAAAATACCAGATAATACTGCACTTCTCATGGTAACGATGCCACTGTCTCTAACTTCTTCATTAGAGTTCCGGTCACGCATCTAAGTTTGCCGCCTTCTCTATAATAGGATGTTGACTATGTGCTCTTTGTTTGTGATTGGCAGAGCACCGTTGACAAGCTCATTAAGAAGACTAACTTGGCCCTTGTGATTGGCACTCACTCATGGAGGGAGCAGTTCGTGGAAGCTGTGACTGTCAGCGCAGGTCAGCTTTTGGTGTGTGTGTGTGTGTGTGTGTGTGTGATTTCTATTGAATGAGAGAAAGATGAATAAGGTGAGTCTCACAGTTGACATTGTATCATACACACACACTGACTGGCTGCTTTATGAATGTAATTACCCGCTCATGCTTTGAGTAGCGGTCTGAGGGCTTTTTGTACAGAGCCGTAATTACATCAAATATTTGGAGTCCTTTATTTTTCATACAAAAAGCGTTCCACGCTTTCCATTTAGAAAGTGAGTGTTAGCTTGCTCTTTAAGTGTGACATGTCAAGGGGTAACAAGTGAGGACACAGTCCCTTCATTTTGGAAGCTCATTATAACAGGAAATAACTTGTTTGAAAAGTGATAATTGCAAACCCTCAGACTTCAAATGACAAGGTTTCTGTGATATTTATGTTTGTAATATCTGTTACATAATGTAATGAATAGAAAGCAAAGCTGTCTTCCACGGTGTTGAGGTAATGGGAGCGATGCCTGACTGTGTCTCGTGTAAAAGCTCTCTCCGGTGGACAGTTATATTCATTACAGACAAACATGTCTCACCATAATCCAACAATACACAAAGTAATACACGGAGCGTGGTGTGTGTGCGCCAGTGAAGGCTCCTCAGAGGAGGAATGGGAGGACCATCCTCAGTGAATTTCATAGAAATACAAATTGTGAAACATTAAAAAAGTTATCCTTTTATAGGTTAAACTTTACTATAAATATACTCACATGTCAACAAATAATTGATTAAAATACACTGTTTTGCAGTGAAGGTCTACGGTAACCTCAACAGCACTCTGTATGGTAGCACCATGGTGTAGCCGGAGGACACCTAGTTACACAGTAATAATGACAACTTCCGGAGGACGTCCTCCAACCTATCAGAGCTCTTGCAGCATGAACTGACATGTTGTCCACCCAATCAAAGGATCAGATAATGAATCTAGTACTGAAAGCAGAAGCTACAGCTAGCACTGCATAAAATGTGGTGAGTAGTTGACTCCGAGAGAAAGACCATAGTTCAACCGTTTTAAACAAATTAATTTCTTCAAAAATAACGGATAAGCAAGAGAGAGAACTAGCTATTTCGTTTTATTTATTTTTCTCACTTTTAATTACTTCACTTGCAAATGCAGAAAGCTAGTTTTGCCTACTCAAACAAAGAGGGATGCTATGTTAGCTAGCTGGCTATGGCTATCCAACACTGAAACTCTTCCAAGTCCAGGTAAGCTTTTGGTTGTATTAATTTATTGCCACCTGGGCCTGCTGGTGTAACTGATAAACTGCTTGCTGACTGTACACTGTACTGCATGATTGTAGCAGGTTTTTTCTCCTGGTCACAGACAGCTGATGTGTTGTGCACTGAAGTCCACAAGTGAATCGAAAAGGTGTTCGTAGATGTGAGAAGGAATATACAATGAGCAAAGTGATCATACTGTTTGTATGTGGCTGCTATGAAAGTGAACTGTGTTTGAGTGTGTTCAGGGGTGTATTCATTCCTCCGATTCTGTAAAAAAACAAAAAAAACATAAGCAAACAGAATGAAACAGGGATAAACACACCTGAGTTTGTCCAATATAAACTGTTTGCAACTGTTGGACTAATGAGTACACCCTAGATCAGCTAGATGTAGGCAAGAGTGTGCAAGGTGGTACCGAATGTGTCACTGTCGGTCACTTAGATTTTTCTCACAACCTGTACACCTACGCTGTAAACGTTCATCCATAGGCTAGGTTGTAGCAACCTCATGATGGGTATAGGGAAAATTCAAGTATCATGTAGTAGCCTAAACCTATCGATGTTACATTGAGCTGGGTGAATGGAATATGAATGAGAGTCATCCAGTATTCTGTAATAGATAATAAGGCCATGCTCATAAAAAAATGTATTGTCCTCCCTCATCTTAAATGGCACCGACCACCACTGGTGTGCGTCCGTGCATGAGTGTGTTTGTATATGTGGCTCTTATGTTTTACTGTGTCCCCTCCCAGGTGATGACGATGATGAAGAGGGGCGTGAGGAGCGTCTGCCATCCTGCTACGACTACGTCATGCACTTCCTGACGGTGTTCTGGAAGGTTCTGTTCGCCTTCGTTCCGCCCACCGAGTACTGGAATGGCTGGGCCTGCTTCTTCGTGTCCATCTCGGTTATCGGCATCCTGACTGCTATCATCGGGGACCTAGCCTCCCACTTCGGCTGCACTGTGGGTCTCAGGGACACTGTCACTGCCGTGGTGTTTGTGGCTCTGGGTACTTCCATTCCTGGTGAGAGATGATGCTAAACGGAACAAAAATAGAAACATGCAACAATTTCATTGATTTGACTGAGTTACAGTTCATATGAGGAAATCAGTCAAGTTGAAATAAATTTATTAGGCCCTTACCTATAGATTTCACATGACTGGGAATACAGATATGCATCTGTTGGTCACAGATACCTTTCAAAAAACATGGGCCTCACTGTATTTTTGTGCATTCAAATTACCATCGATAAAATGCAATTGTGTTCATTGTCCGTAGCTTATGCCTGCCCATACCATAACCCCACCACCATGGGGCACTCTGTTCACAATGTTGACATCAGCAAACCACTCGCCCACACGACACCATACACGTGGTCTGCCCAGGGCTCTACACTATCTTTTTTTCCCAAGGAGTACATGCGCTCCTAAATGAAAAAGTGTAGGAGCACACAAAGAAATTTAGGAGCACAGTGAAAAATGTAACAGAGTTTATTAACAAACAATTTATCACATATATATTTATACTGCATGTGTGAGCGTGTACTAAGGGACACACATCTGTGGAACAGCACATACCACCAAAATCACACATTGACCCAGGCCTACTAGACGCAAAGGATATCAGTTGTCCAGCTGCTTTTGTATGTTGGCCGTCTGGCACGCTAAGAGGTCAGCCGTCTGGCACGCTTAGAGGTCAGCCAGCGGTCCACGGCAGGAGTGGGATGGAACTCCTCGACAGGAGAACCCTCCAGGCTGATCCTCATCAGGTCTTCGGTTCTGCGCAGAGAAGCCTCACTCACACTGGGCGGGTGAAATGGGCAGCACCAGCATAAGCTGCACCAACTCCAGTAGGTTCTAGGGAAAAAATTATATCTTTCAATTTCATTTAAACTAAGAAGCAGTGCGGCTTGGTTGGGTTGTGTTTCGGAGGACACATGGCTCTCGACCTTCGCCTTTCCCGAGTCCGTACGGGAGTTGCAGCGATGAGACAAGACTGGAACTACTAACTATTGGATACCACGAAATTGGGGAGAAAAAAGGGGTGAAAAATACAAATAAATAAATTCTTACCTCTCTAGATGCTTCTTGAAAAGCCTCATCAGCTGTGCCACACCATCATCGCCAAAGGTGAGAAGGCTATCCTGGTCTTCTGGCCAGGTGTCTGAAAGACTCCACTGGGGTCTGGACACCCTCATCCTTAAGCAAACCACCACACCTGGCTTTGAGATCATCCACGCCGATGTTGATGGCCGCCTCCATGTGCTGCTTCAGCTGGGGATTGGGGTGAGGTCCGTGAAGCCTTTCAGATTCCCCTTCAGTGTTATTCCCTTTAACAGAAATCACACACCCACACACACACAATGAAATGTCGGCCATTTGTCTGTCTCCCATTAAAAACAATTTAAGACTTCTCCACTGCATTTCCCTCTATCTCAAATCGTTATATCGGGCAACGAATACATTGATTCTCACACTGAGAATCAACACTTTAAGGGCTCTGTGGACATGGGGGATCCAGCGAGTTCCCTTGTTGCTTGACGGTGTGCAAATATCCACACCGACAAGCTCTTGCCCAAGAACATAGAGTTCTCGTTTGGATTTTCCGCTGAAGTGATACGTTGTCCATATCAGATTCAGAAGATCGTACACGACAGACACCTTTGGCTCTTTCTTCTGAATGGTCAGTATTGCCAGTTCTAGTCTGTGAAAGTCAGAACAGAATCTTCCAAACAATTCACCGTCTCTTGTGCCAACAGAAAACAATAATTCTCTGGTATTTACCATTCCAGCACTTAGCACACAGACAGACACACACACAGTATTGTTTAACATTCTCTGCTAGCAAATAAAACTAAATCATAGAGAATGTATTAGTTACAAATTTATGTGGCATACAGTGGATTGGGATTATATGCCACCCCTGCCTCTCTCTGCAGGTGGGCAATCACTCCCCCACGGTGGCCCATGTTCATGGAGGCACCATCTGCCCCTCTGGGCAAACAGCACCAAATGTGGCCTTGGTGGCATCCAGAACACCTCGAATGACAACACACAAAAAACAATTATACAAAAGTATTTCTGACAAACTAAATGATCTCCATTATGAATAATGATTCAACTTTACACAAGAATAAAGCCTATAAAGAGGAACAATTTACCAATGGCATGAGAGTGCTCAAGTGTCTGTTGTCCGACCAGGAGATTGACTGGCTTCCTTCCCATCCTCCAACAAGCGTACGTAGACAATCTCACATTCGGTGTTAGATATATATCAGTGTCTCCGTCTATTAGAAAGGCAAGATGCTTCGCGGCTTTCAGATTCGCTGACAGGCGCTCTTTCACTATGTCAGCAATTTGACCGATCATCTCCGCACATTTTACATCATTCTCGTATGTGGGATTAATGTCAACTCCGTTTTTGTGGTGGAGTCTGATAAGCGGCTCAAATTTGACGAAATGTTCTTCTTTCGCAATGAAGTATGCGATGTTTATCTTTATTTTCAGTTACCTCCTCTTCTCCTCCTCAGACAGCAGCACTTGCCTCCTCAAGGCTGCTGACAACGTGCCTGAAGGTTTCTCTCAACAGGTACAGATCTCTGCACTGGATTTGCTACGCTATCTCTTTTCAGATGCGGGTTTCCTGACACGAAAGACGATCCCGCCTGTTTCTGCCCTCTACATTATTTGCAGAACATGACGTTGTTTTCGAACTCTACTCATGGGAATTTTTTTTGCCAATTCGCATTGAATCTATATGTTCTCCCTCCACCGGCTACAGTGGACGTTGAAGTGACAGCGGGGGTCACGTTAGCGTCGCTAATGTTGTTTTCAGCATCCCTAACGTTAGCCGCCTCAGGTCAACCTTGTGAAGAGGCTTCATTAGTTGAACCTTGCGAATCCCCATTGCCGGATTCCTCTTTCTCCTAGTCTCTTTTTCGCTTAAATTAAAATTGAATGGGCTTCATTTTTAGCGATGCCAGCACGTTAATTTATAGCCTATACCGATACTATTTTCCAGTGTTGTTCACCTTTCTCTCTTTCTCTCTGACTGGACTGCGTCATCACAGAAAACTACTGTGGTTGGTGCATGCCGCTTGTAGAATGTGGGACCTGAAGTTTTGAAACAATTAGCAGCGGGGGAAACATAGATTACCATGGGTTGTAATCTTTAATCGCACACTGTGCTCGTAAATATTTTTTTAGGTTCGCACATATCTATTTTTAGGGGCAAATGCAAGTGAAATACTGCACTGTAGAGCACTGGGTCTGCGGTTGTGAGGCCGGTTGGACACACTGCCAAATTCTCTAAAAAGATGTTGGAGAGGGTTTATGGTAGAGAAATCAACATTAAATTCTCTGGCAATAGCTGTGGTGGACATTTCTGCAGTCAGCATACCAATTGCGTGCGCTCCCTCAAAACATGAAACATCTGTGACATTGGTTTGTGTGACAAAACTTCACATTTTAAAGTGGCCTTTTATTGTCCCCAGCACAAGGTGTGTAATGATCATGCTGTTTAATCAGCTTCTTGATATGCCACAACTGTCAGGTGGGTGGATTATCTTGGCAAAGGAGAAATGCTCATTAACAGGATGTAAACTAATGTGTGCACAAAATTTGAGAGAAATACGATTTTGTGTGTATGGAAAATTTCAGGGATCTTTTATTTCAGCTCATGAAACATCTGACCAACACTTTACATGTTGTGTTTCTGTTTTTATTCAGTGTATATCTTAATGTAATTTAAATACCATAACCAGCCCTCATTTTATGAGGGGTTAGGTATAAGGTTGCCAGTAATAGCATTACTGTTTGGGAAATTGCAGAACTTCCTGAATGGCAGCTTGGCCAGTTAGTGAAATCCTTGTGTGACCACAACAAAATATGTTTATGGTGACAAGTGTTGTCTGTGGTTGACTTATGACAACAGTATGACTAAGATGCTGAAAGCCGTGATGACAGGTACTTCTCTCTCACTTCTTCACTTGTCTTTCTTCTCTCTGTTCTCTCCCAACCTTCCTACCCTCCTCCCTCCCTCCTCAGACACGTTTGCCAGCAAGGTGGCGGCTACGCAGGACCAGCACGCTGACGCGTCGGTGGGCAATGTGACGGGCAGCAACGCGGTCAACGTGTTCCTGGGCATCGGGGTGGCGTGGTCAGTGGCGGCCGTCTACTGGAAGGTGCAGGGCAAGGAATTCCGCGTGGACCCGGGCTCCCTGGCCTTCTCCGTCACCCTCTTCACCAGCTTCGCCTTCATCTGCATGGGCGTGCTACTGTTCCGCCGGCGGCCCTCTATTGGGGGGGAGCTGGGCGGGCCGCGGACAGCACGCATCATCACCAGCCTCTTCTTCCTGGGCCTCTGGTTCCTCTACGTCCTCTTCTCCAGCCTGGAGGCCTACTGCCACATAGAGGGCTTTTAGAGGACACATGAGAGCAGAGACAGGGCTACTAGTCAAAACACTGATATACATTATAGTTATTATAATACACACATCTACAACAGGACAGGGCCCAGGCCAAAGGTTGGGACCTGGTCATTGTCACTGGATCACTAATACCTAAGGGATCTATAGACATACCAGATATACACACACAATTACATACAAAACACATACACACACATACTGAAATATGAACTGTACATATAACTACATGCATGCGCCAACAAATGCAAATGTGGTCTCTCACCAAGACAAACAAACACACATACAATACTGTAACAAGGGCACCACACAGGTTGTGTGTGGCCTGGAGCCTGGATGACACCCAGTTAACATCAACCTCCTATTGCACACTCAAATGTTATACACACTCACTGGACAAACGAGGAAGAGAAGGAGAGAAAACAAAGTATTGGTCAAGGAAGTGATGAAGGAAGTAAGACAGGAGAGATGTCAAAGAAGGAAGCATGTTCAGAATGTAAACCAGCATGTTGGAAAAGAGGGAGAGCGAAAGAGAGAAAGTGACAGACAGGTGTGTAGAAACTAAGTGTTGCAGTGGCATTCTTTCTATTCATTCCAGCTGGCTGCATAACATGATTTTTGGGTCCAGCTAGACTGCTTTAACTACCATGGGTTTTGCAGGGATGGCCATAGCTCTATCACCGGTGCAGCAGAGGCAAACCAGACTCAAAGTACAGTGGTGCAAAAAATACTCAATTGTCAGACTTGAGTAAAAGTAAATGCTATACATCAAATTCCGTATATTAAACAAACCAGACCGCACAAATGTATTTTTTATGGACAGCCAGGGGCACACTCCAAAACGTACACATCATTTACAAACGCAGTATTTGTGTTTAGTGAGTCTGCCAGATCAGAGGCAGTAGGGATGACAATGCGTTATATTGATAGGTGCGTGAATTGGACCATATTGCTCTCCTGCCTGAGCATTCTAAATGTAACGAGTACTTTTGGGTGTCAGGGAAAAGGTATGGAAGTAAAAAAATATATATTTTCTTTAGGAATGTTGTTGAGTACCAGTCAAAGTTGTCAAAAATATAAATAGTAAGGTAGAGAACATAACTTGTTTTTGGAGTAAGTTTTAAGTCAAAGTATTTTTACTTAGTTACTTTACACCACTGCGTAGTAGTGGAATGGGTCCATCTTCAGTCGCTATGACGGAGCACCATGAAAATGGTTGATCAATGAGTAAAATGTTTACATTTAGCAACGGGAGATACTGAGTAAAACAACAACAAAACTGAAAGCCCCAAGTTGCAGTTAGAATTTTCTATAGAGAGGTGGGAATTCCGCATGACATTAAAACAAGGTCTCAATGCTGTGTTGGTGTAAATACATGCTTATATACTATAGGAGAGTAGATGTATTTATTAGAGGGACTTCTCTACAGATATGGTAGAATGGGGTGGCCAATGGGAACAGATATAATGCATGGTGTTCAGAAACTAGTCACCACTCTCCGACTTGACAGGAAAATGACTTTTGGAGATCGCTTGTGTAAGTTATGGCTCCTCGACGAGACATCATTCTTTCTCATAACTACAGTCCCATCCATTGAAGTTAAACAGAGCGATCCAGAGGGATTAAATATAAATTTGCCTCCTCATCTGTGGACTTCTAAATGAAGGGAAGACAAGAGTTTCTGGAGGCATCACTCTGAATAAAGAAAGTCTCACATCCAGCACTTGAGGCTCTTACTGTTCACATCTCACTGGACTTCAGATATTACAGTGGAGATCATAGATCTGCATTCCACTCCAGACATTAGATTCCTCCATCAACATCATGTTTGAGACATTGTACATTTTTATGACCTTTCGCAACCGCCATACGAGTGAAATGATGATTTAGCAATGCAGGCACATTGATGGTGTAAATATTATTTGTTACTGTCCAAGGGTGAGTTACTATCCACTGAAGCACAGCACAAAACGACACATTCATCTCCTAGAAATATGATACTACGAGAGTGTATCGCCATCTAACGTATACTTTTCAAAAACAATCCGTTACTTGAATACAGGTATAAAGTCAACTTTACAAATATACTGTATCCCTTTGGCTCCACGCCTGCTCAGTGGACAGTAACTATTCATTGTACTTTGGTGGGTGTAGAGGTAAAAGCAGAGAGGGGTGGTGAGGTTGAGGGTAGCGCTTGTTTGCTCCAAAATATATCATATGCAAGGATATTGGTCACCTGTGTAAGACTTCAGGACCAGATGAGTTCTGTACCGAGATGTCTATATTGTTGTTCATTCAATCAAAATCGATCAATATTTGTGAAGGGAAAAAAACATTGCTCGTTTGTGATGCTATAACGGAACAACTTTTAGGTGTGGAGGGCTGTAAAGTCTTTGCTGTGGAATAGTGGGTAGAGATGCATGACAGAATAATAGTGACAGCACGGCACCGGCATGGACAAAAATAATGATAATGATGCATGCATGGGTGGTGACACGAGAATACAGTGTGTGTGTATTTCATAGGAGAATGGTTCACATAGAGCAGGATGTCCAGACTGCAGCCAGACCTGTGAAGAGCATACAGACTGCTTCTGCTCCTCACCTGTTAACAGTAAAGGCTGCTCTGGAAATATCCCAACCCAACCCCAGCTAATTGGCCCAAAATACAGCAACACTGGGCCACCATCAGTACCTAAGACCATGGCATATAAGTTAACTTATTTTGGAGTGAGGCTTACTGTACTCCAACTTGTCCAACAGTGTTAGTTCCAAATGCTCCTATTCTTCTGGTTATTCTGGTTTCTTACCTTTTGAAATCCAAACCGCTCCGTTTGCGTAACAGTGAAACTGGGAGAGATTACATTTCAACCCATGGGTTCTCATCATGTTCTAATCAGGTACTGACTGTTATGCAGTAACTACAGATCGTCGCTACAGTCATTCTGCGTCATACCCATTTATTGCCTTAAAGTCTAGTATTTAATATTTTGTTTAATTTGACTTGTCTTGCACTTTGTTGAGTATGTGTATGCTTGGAGCGGGAACCCGAAACCAAATAGATTTTTGTGCAATGTGTGGAACCAGTGGCAGCTCAGAGTAATCTCTACTACTTAGCTAAGAAAAGTGGCAGAGGTAATATACACTATACAGTGGGGTGAAAAAGTATTTAGTCAGCCACCAATTGTGCAAGTTCTCCCACTTAAAAAGATGAGAGAGGCCTGTAATTTTCATCATAGGTACACTTCAACTATGACAAACAAAATTAGAAGAAAAAAATCCAGAAAAATCACATTGTAGGATTTTTTATGAATTTATTTGCAAATTATGGTGGAAAATAAGTATTTGTTCAATAACAAAAGTTTATCTCAATACTTTGTTATAGCCTTTGTTGGCAATGACAGAGGTCAAACGTTTTCTGTAAGTCTTCACAAGGTTTTCACACACTGTTGCTGGTATTTTGGCCTATTCCTTCATGCAGATCTCCTCTAGAGCATTGATGTTTTGGGGCTGTTGCTGGGCAACACAGACTTTCAACACCCTCCAAAGATTTTCTATGGGGTTGAGATCTGGAGACTGGCTAGGCCACTCCAGGACCTTGAAATGCTTCTTGCGAAGCCACTCCTTCGTTGCCCGGGCGGTGTGTTTGGGATCATTGTCATGCTGAAAGACCCAGCCACGTTTCATCTTCAATGCCCTTGCTGATGGAAGGAGGTTTTCACTCAAAATCTCACGATACATGGCCCCATTCATTCTTTTCTTTACACGGATCAGTCGTCCTGGTCCCTTTGCAGAAAAACAGCCCCCAAAGCATGATGTTTCCACCCCCATGCTTCACAGTAGGTATGGTGTTCTTTGGATGCAACTCAGCATTCTTTGTCCTCCAAACACGACGAGTTGAGTTTTTACCAAAATATAACTTTATATATTATAGTTATATTTTGGTTTCATCTGACCATATGACATTCTCCCAATCTTCTTCTGGATCATCCAAATGCTCTCTAGCAAACTTCAGACGGGCCTGGACATGTACTGGCTTAAGCAGGGGGACACGTCTGGCACTGCAGGATTTGAGTCCCTGGCGGCGTAGTGTGTTACTGATGGTAGGCTTTGTTACTTTGGTCCCAGCTCTCTGCAGGTCATTCACTAGGTCCCCCCGTGTAGTTCTGGGATTTTTGCTCACCGTTCTTGTGATCATTTTGACTCCACGGGGTGAGATCTTGTGTGGAGCCCCAGATCGAGGGAGATTATCAGTGGTCTTGTATGTCTTCCATTTCCTAATAATTGCTCCCACAGTTGATTTCTTCAAACCAAGTTGCTTACCTATTGCAGATTCAGTCTTCCCAGCCTGGTGCAGGTCTACAATTTTGTTTCTGGTGTCCTTTGACAGCTCTTTGGTCTTGGCCATAGTGGAGTTTGGAGTGTGACTGTTTGAGGTTGTGGACAGGTGTCTTTTATACGGATAACAAGTTCAAACAGGTGCCATTATTACAGGTAAAGAGTGGAGGACAGAGGAGCCTCTTAAAGAAGAAGTTACAGGTCTGTGAGAGCCAGAAATCTTGCTTGTTTGTAGGTGACCAAAATACTTATTTTTCACCATAATTTGCAAATGAATTCATACAAAATCCTACAATGTGATTTTCCGGATTTTTCTTCTTCTCATTTTGTCTGTCATAGTTGAAGTGTACCTATGATGATGAAAATTACAGGCCTCTCTCATCTTTTTAAGTGGGAGAACTTGCACAATTGGTGGCTGACTACAAACTTTTTTGCCCCACTGTATATACAAAAGTATGTGGATAACCCTTCAAATTAGTGGATTTGGCTATTTCAGCCACACCAGTTGCCGACAGGTGTATAAAATCGAGCACACCGCCATGCAATCTCCATAGACAAACATTGGCAGTAGAATGGCCTTACTGAAGAGCTCAGTGACTTTCAACGTGGCACCGTCATAAGATGCCACCATTCCAACAAGTCAGTTCTAAAAATGTTTGGCCTGCTAGAGCTGCCCCGGTCAACTGTAAGTGGTGTTATTGTGAAGTGGAAGCATCTAGGAGCAACAATGGCCACACAAGCTCACAGAACAGGATTGCCGAGTCCTGAAGCTCATAAAAATTATTCTGTCCTCGGTTGCAAAGCTCACTACTGAGTTCCAAACTGCCTCTGGAAGAAATGTCAGCGCAATAACTTTTTGTCGGGAGCTTCATGAAATGGGTTTCCATGGCCGAGCAGCCGCACACAAGCCTAAGTTCACCATGCGCAATGCCAAGCTTCGGCTGGAGTGGTGTAAAGCTCTCCACCATTGGAGCAGTGGAAACACATTCTCCGGAGTGATGAATCACGCTTCACCATCTGGTTTGGCGGATGCCATGAGAAAGCTACCTGCTCGAATGCATAGTGCCAACTGTAAAGTTTGGTGTAAAAGGAATAATGGTCTGGGGATGTTTTTCATGGTTTCGGGCTAGGCCTCTTAGTTCCAGTGAAGGGAAATCTTATTTCTACAGCATAGAATGACATTCTAGATGATTCTGTGCTTCAAATTTTGTGGCAACAGTTTGGGGAAGGCCCTTTCCTGTTTCAGCATGACAATGCCCCTGTGCACAAAGCGAGGTCCATACAGAAATGCTTTGTCGAGATCAGTGTGGAAGAACTTGACTAGCCTGACCTCAACCCCATTGGCCACCTTTTGGGATGAATTGGAACGCCAACTGCGAGCCAGGCCTAATCGCCTAACATCAGTGCCCGACCACACTAATGCTCTTGTTCCAACATCTAGTGGAAAGCCTTCATAGGAGGCTGTTATAGCAGCAAAGGAGAGACCAACTCCATATTAATACCCATGATTTTGGAATGAGACCTTCGATGAGCAGGTGTCCACATAATTTTGGTCATGTAGTGTATGATTACATATAAACTGAAATAACATCTTCATGAAAGATCCACTTAGGTATACTGTGTTTACTCTGGATTTGACTCTACTTTATAATATTTTGTTACTCCTGCCCCATTCTCAATGAGATGAAAGTGCAATAAGTAAGATAGTGGGAGATGGGGAGGGGCAGTGAACTGTTACTGTCCATGATCCTTACACGTGGCTCAATCGCCTGACTTACTGAGTCGCTAAGAAAACATTTATAATAACAGGACAACAAGGCTGACACAAAATGGAGGTGTGTTTATCTCAGTATTGCCAGGTGTTCTGAGGTGGATATGGAGAGAGAATAGAACACAGCAGTGAGGCTCTGTCAATATGCTGCACAATACTAGAGACAGATGTTATATCGTATGAGAGTTTTCCCCACTTATTTTAGAGTTCAGGATAGTTGAACTCTAGTTGAACTGTAGCGTTGTCAGTGAGTACAACCAGTGAGAATGATTAACATTTAAATATTACAAATGCAAAAAGTGGATTAATGAGTAATGACATTTTGCAAATAAAGTGAGTAAACAAACTGACCCCTTCAACTACAGATGTACTGATTCAAATAGCAACTTAATGAAATTGGAATGCACACTTAAGAATAGTTATGTATAAATATGGTTATTGATGCTTGTATAACATACAAAGATTTCAGTTACCTTGACCCTCCTCAGTGTTTCCCCACTAACAGTGTTAGTCAACTTTTGAAAAGCAACTTCTTATCTCTTCTTCAACAACAAAAAAATCCAGAAGTGACATTTTTCTATTTTCAAATGATATTGGTAATGGTGGAAGCACCACAGATGTAGCCCCGATGGTTTAGGCAGGTGATAAAGAGGCATTTAGATATTTCTCTAATTGTCCAATTTGAAGGCAAATTTCCCCTTGAACTGTTCATTTGATGTACCACTAGCTGATTTATTATTTCTCTCCTAAATCACTGTGTCTTATGTTTTTATACTCTACATGCACATTTCTGTTGCCCAGATTATTTCAATTATTTATATTTATTAATGATATTTTATTGTTCAACGGCTCCTTGAAGCAAACCATTTGAACCGTTACAATGTTTCAAAGAGAGTAGTTGCAATGTGCAAAAATATAAACCTGAATCTTCTGTGAGTTCATCTTGATGAGCAGTCAACTCGGCTCACTCAGTGGGAGTAAAACACTTATTTTCTCCAGTGTTTGTTGCACCCTCTACCAACCGACATACAGTACCAGTCAAAAGTTTGGACACACCTACTCATTCAAGGGGTTTTCTTTATTTTTACTATTTTCTACGTTTGTAGAATAGTAGTGAAGACATCAAACCTATGAAATACCACATATGGAATCATGTAGTAACCAGAAAAGTGTTAAACAAATCTAAATATATTTTATTATTTGAGATTCTTCAAAGTAGCCACCCTTTGTCTTGATGACAGCTTTGCACACTCTTGTCATTCTCTCAACCAGCTTCATGAGGTAGTCACTTGGAATGCATTTCAATTAACAGGTGTGCCTTGTTCATTTGTGGAGTTTGAGACAATCAGTTGTGTTATGACAGGGTAAGGGTGGTATACAGAAGATAGCCCTATTTGTTAAAAGACCAAGTCCATATTATGGCAAGAACAGCTCAAATAAGCACATCATTACTTTAAGACACGCAGGTCAGTCAATAAGGAACATTTCCAGAAAATGTTTAAGTTTCTTCAAGTGCAGTCGCAAAAAACATCAAGCTCTATGATGAAACTGGCTCATGAGGACCGCCACAGGAATGGAAGACCCAGAGTTATCTCTGCTGCAGAGGATAAGTTCATTGGAGTTCACTGCTTCACAGTGTTCAAGTAACAGACCCATCTCAACATCAACTGTTCAGAGGAGACTGCGTGAATTAGGCCTTCATGGTCAAAAGAAACAATAATGGTAAAGAAACAATGGTAAAGAAACAATTACTACAGGACACCAATAAGAAGAGACTTGCTTGGGCCAAGAAACACGAGCAATGGACATTAGACCGGTCGAAATCTGTCTTTTGGTCTGATGAGTCCAAATTTGAGATTTTTGGTTCCAACCACCGTGTCTTCTTGAGACACAGAGTAGGTGAACGGATGATCTTCGTATTTGTGGTTCCCACTGTGAAGCATGGAGGAGGTGTGATGGTGATTTGCTGGTGACACTGTCAGTGATTTATTTAGAATTCAAGGCACACTTAACCAGCATGGCTACCAAAGCATTCTGCAGCAATACGCCATCCCATCATTTGTTTTCAACAGAACAATGACCCAACACACCTCCAGACTGTGTAAGGGCTATTTGACCAAGAAGGAGAGTGAGGGAGTGTTGCATCAGATGACCTGGCCTCCACAGTCATCCAACCTCAACCCAATTGAGATGGTTTGGGATGAGTTGGACCGCAGAGTGAAGGAAAAGCAGCCAACAAGTGCCCAGCATATGTAGGAACTCCTTCAAGACTGTTGGAAAAGCATTCCAGGTGAAGCTGGTTGAGAGAATGCCAAGAGTGTGCAAAGCTGTCATCAAGGCAAAGGGTGGCTACTTTGAAGAATCTCAAATCTAAAACTATATTTTGATTTGTTAAACACTTTTTTTTTTGTTACATGATTCTATATGTGTTATTTCGTAGTTTTGATGTCTTCACGATTATTCTATAATGTATGAAATAGGAAAAATAAAGAAAAAATCTTGAATGAGTAGGTGTGTCCAAACTTTTGACTGGTACTGTATATTTAATTAACTTGAAGACTATCAAGTGAGATTAGCATGTTTACATAAAAATAGTAATGGACATCGCAAGTATCTTGTCAGTTTGTTCAGCGTTGTGATGATATATAGAATGCCATTTACATTCATTGGGTTGGTTATGATATGCCTTTTCCTGAATAGAACTGTCTACAATGTTCAGTTTTTTTAATGACTTCTAGTTAACTGTCAGGCTTTTGCCATTGCTGTAGATGAGATATCACTCCCAGATGTTTTATGTGTGTGCAGTAAATGTCATCCTATCTGCAAATGCATGAACCCCTTGTGTGTTAGCATGGTCTCTTATGGATCGAGTTATCCCAAAATAGTTTCTCTTCTTGTCCTGGGTGGCTGCTTGCGTGGTCTGCTCACGCTTGCAACAAACTGAGCAATGTCGACTTGGTCTAGCAGCAGGTGAATTGTCATTTTTTGATTACGTGTCTACAGTCTACTTATTTATTCACCAGCTACAAAAGCTGTGAAAAGAAAGCCTGGCTTTTCCTGTCTATATCTGAACGTCTCTGATCATTTGGTTGTCAGTTTGTTTGAGTATGATATCTGTGTCTGTTCGTGCCCCTCAACTATCTGTATTGGGGTGATCCACCCCAGGTCGTGCTCTTCAATGTGTTCTTTGTGCAGTTTGATCTGTGAACCTTTCTCTCTGACTGACATTTGTATGGAATAGTGACTGACTTGAAGAAGATATGTGATATTTACATTCATTCAATACTGTAATAAATTATTTGAAAATTATATTGATTTTTTTTATGTAGGTAAAAACAAAGGAAAACTATGGCATGAGGTGTAATGTGTTTAGAAAAAACAAAGATGTAATCAACTCAAGTTGACCTTATTGAATATAGTTTATTTATTTTCAATGCTTACTGTGTCTGTGTAATCCTTTTTTATATGAGAACTTGAACGCAAGTGACAGACATTGACAACAACTTACATTACAAGTCATTGAGTAGGCTGCCATTCAAGACTTTCTCTCCTTATACAATGAACAAAAATAAAAATGCAACATGCAACAATTTCTAAGATTTTACTGAGTTACAGTTCAAATAAGGAAATTAGTCAATTGAAAACAATTAATTAAGCCCTAATCTATGGGTTTCACATGACTGGGAATACAGATAAGCATTTGTTGGTCACATACCTTTTTTAAAAAGGTAGGGGCATGGATCAGAAAACCAGTCAGTATCTGGTTTGACCTATTTGCCTCATGTAGCGCGACCCATCTCCTTCTCAAAGAGTTGATTAGGCTGTTGATTGTGGCCTTTGGAATGTTGTCACACCCCTCTTCAATGGCTGTGCTCAGTTGCTGGGTCTTGGCGGGACCTGGAACATGTGGTCGTACACGTCGATCCAGAGCATCCCAAACATGCTCAAAGGATGATATATCTGATGAGTATGCAGACCATGGAAGAACTGGGACATTTTCAGCTTCCAGCTTCCATTTGTACAGATCCTTGCAACATAGGGCAGTGCATTATCATGCTGAAACCTGAGGTGATAATGGGCCTCAGAATCTCGTCACAGCATCTCTGTGCATTTCAATTGCCATCAATAAAATTCAATTGTGTTCATTGTCTATAACTTATGCCTGGCCATACCATGACCCCACGGCCACCATGGGGAACTCTGTTCACAACATTGACATCAGCAAACCACTCGCCCACAAGACGCCATACACGCTGTCTGCCATCTGCTGGTACAGTTGAAACCGGGATTCATCCCGTTTAGAGCACACTTCTCCAGCATGCCAGTGGCCATCGAAGGTGAGCATTTACCCACTGAAGTCGGTTACGATGCCAAACTTCTGTCAGTTCAAGGCCCTAGTGAGAATGACGAGCACAGATGAGGGCTCCCGAGTGGCGGAGTGGTCTAAGGCACTGCATCTCAGTGCTAGAGGCGTCACTACAGACCCTGGTTTGATTCCAGGCTGTATCACAACTGGCCGTGATTGGGAGTCCCATAGGGTGGCGCACAATTGACCTAGCGTCGTCTGGGTTTGGCCAGGGTAGGCCATCATTGTAAATAAGAATTTATTCTTAACTTGTCTTGCCTAGTTAAATTAAAATATGAGATTCCCTGAGATGGTTTCTGACAGTTTGTGCAGAAACTCTTCCATTGTGAAAACCCAGTTTCATCAGCTGTCCAGGTGGCTAGTCTCAGACAGGTGAAGAAGCTGGATGTGTCGGTCCCGGGGGCCAAGATGGACATACTGCCAAATTCTCGAAAATGCCTTTGGAGATGGCTTATGGTAGAGAAATGAACATTAAATTCTCTAGGAACAGCTCTGGTGGACATTCCTGCCGTCAGCATTCCAATTGGATATCACCAACTTCCACGAATGATATAACATGTAGGAAGAACCCTAACTAATTTTGCATAATTAAACCAACAAGTCAAAGTTCCAGGGGTCAAGTAAGCAATGTCTGAGATGGCTGTGGCATTGTGTTGTGTGACAAAACTCCACATTTTAGAGTGGTCTTTTACTGTCACCAGCACAAGGTTCACCTGTGTAATGATCATGCTGTTTAATAAGCTTCTTGATATGCCACACCTGTCAGGTAGATGGATTCTCTTGTTAAATAGAAATGCTCACGAACAGGATGTAAACAAATTTGTGCTCAAAATTTGAGACAAATAAGCTTTGTATGCATATGGAACATTTCTGGGATATTTTATAACAGCTCATGAAACACTTTACATTTTTTTGTTCAGTATATCTAAATCTCAAAAATAATTCAATATATGGAAATTGTAGGTATAAAATCAAGACTTCTCTCAAATCTGTATGGAAGATTGGGGGCAAGGGGATGGTCAGTTGCCAAGGCCGATAATAACATCATAACCAATGTGAAGAAAAACACATGACCTCACTGTAGCGGGGCACGTTACTGCGCAAGTGCATTCTTGCACGGGTAGTCTGACAGAACAGCGAATAGGTTTGTTGCCTAGTGAAGAATTTGAAATCCAGTAAAATAAGTAATCAAAATAAGAAATAGTTTAAGATTGAATACGTTTCGCCCATGTTTTATTTCTGTAAATTGAGCGGACACTGATAAATTAATCGCGGAACTGTTTGGGGATAAAGGTAATCGCACGGACGCCATTGTTTACTTGAGCAAGCTAGTTGGATAACGTTGTTTCTAGCTAGCTAGCTACATTGTCTCTGGTTAATTTGAGTATGGCACTAGCGATAAAATTGTTATCAACACAGTATAATAAGGAAGAAGCATTGTCAGTGAGATAGTGAGCAACGGGCTATTGTCTTCTACCAATATTTAACTAAAACAGCGAGTGCAGAAATGGTGCATATTCATTATGCCGATTCTGTTGCAAAACGTTTCGTAAACGGAAGCCAATTGTACGAAACGGGGCGGGACCTACCTGAATTTGTCCAATATGAACTCTCGTTTAGCTGTTAGCTTCCGTTTGGTTCTTAAACAGATTCCGTAATGAATACACCCCTGGCTAACTCGTTTTCTTGCTTGTATTTATAGCTAACGTTAGCCAGCTCGTTTATTTATATTAGTAGCTAGCTTCATACTCTCAAGCACAGCTCAATTTTCTTATGTTTACTTTTCAACCAACTTTAGCTAGTTAGCTGGTTCACGGTGTCTCCCTCTTTCCTCCAGGTGGGGAGATGTCATACCACTCGTCTTCTCGCAGCTCTTCTCGTAACACCGATTGCAAGGTCTATGTTGGCGACTTAGGCAACGGTGCTGCCAAGGGTGAGCTAGAGCGGGCGTTCAGTTACTATGGCCCTTTACGCACGGTTTGGGTGGCCAGGAACCCCCCAGGTTTCGCATTTGTGGAGTATGAGGATGCCCGTGATGCAGAGGACGCAGTTAAAGGCATGGATGGAAAGTGAGTAACTTTATATTTATCTGCACATTTCACAGCCCATAATGTTGTCACATCAGTTTATATATATTTTGGTTGAAGTGGTGTTTTCAGTTTTGGGATATTAATTGTGATTCAGGCATTACTCTTGCAGACTTTGCCCAGTATTACACAATATTTTCTTTCTTACCCTGTTATCACTAAACTCTGCCCTCTTTCCCTACCTCAGGGTGCTGTGTGGCTCTCGGATCCGTGTGGAGCTGTCCACTGGCATGTCACGGAAGACCAAACATGGCCGCCCCAGCCGCCGCCACTTTGACCCTCAAGACCGCTGCTACCAGTGTGGGGACAGGGGCCACTATGCCTACGACTGCTACCGTTTCAGCAAGAGGGGGGGAGGTCGTCGGAGCAGGTATTCTACTTGCCCAATGTCTGCTTCTGATATACTGCCAGTAGCAGTCATAATTCTGCGTAAGGCAGGTGATGTAGTTTTCCTCTTATGCAACATTGTTCTTATTACTTCAAAGTATCATTTGGTGTGAGAAAATACAGTTCCATTTATGTCGAGAAAAACTATGACACACAGACAAAATTTGCTGACCTGGTTGGATTCATCTATACTGCTGAGGGGCAATGCTGTCCTCTTTGTTTCACTACTGTGGTTACATATTAGAGCAGGGGTTCTTAAACCTTTTCAGCTCGAGACCCAAATGAGAAATTGACTGTCCTCCCGTGACCCAAATCGTCCTCCAATCCAAATTAAGTAGAAATAGTGTGTGGTTATAAGATGTATTCTCATAACTCCCGACCAACCTTTCACAGAATAACCCTGTATTAGAGACATCAAAGCCTGTTTCTTGTATTCCAGATCACGCTCTCGCTCCCGGTCTCGTTCCGTCTCCAGGTCACGTGGCAGCCGCTATCGATCCCGCTCCCGCAGCAATGACCGGTAAGTCAACAGGTTTTCTCCTCCTACCTCCTGCTTTTCTACTGTCATTCAAACCTCTCCCTGTGCTGATACTGGTCTCTCTTCTACAAAACAGCAGCAGGCACCGCTCCCCATCTTATCCCAAACGTAGGAAGAGGTAAGAGTCTACGGGTAATTTTGCATGCTGATGATGTTTCTTTTTTTCTTTTTTTATTGGTTTCATAGGAAGTATAGTTTCCATTTGCATTCTGGGCAAACCTGTTTGATCATCCCTTTTGTTCCTGCAAATGTATTCATATGATTGTTTTAATTTATCTATTGGCTTCAAAACATGTAATTTTCTTGGAACACTTCACCCTTCCATAATAGGTCTGGTTCCCCTGTGCGGTCAAAGTCCAGGACCTCTGTTAGGAGGTAAGCCGTTTTGGAATAACAGTTGCACAATACTTTCCTTTGAAAGCTGACCTGTCTCTTGATCCCATCTAGGTTGGTGCCAGTGCTTGAGCCCCCATGTTTTTTTGTGTTGCAGTCGTTCCCGTTCTCGGTCAGGGTCCCGGGCCAGAGGGCGCTCTGCGTCTCGCTCTCGCTCCAGATCCCGCTCTCCCAGCCATAAGAGGAATAGGTAAGATTTCTTCCTCGTCAACCCATACCTTCAAAGCTGTTACTGCACTGTGTAAATGCCATGACTTAGCCCATATTGTACAATACTGCTAATTATACTTAATTTGGAATATTGTTTTGCAAATGTGCTGGAAGCCTCCCTTCTCCCCCCACCTATTTAAATCATAAAATCACATTTTTCAAAGATGAGTCCACACATTCACTCAGCTTAAGTATACTGCTATCTGTTAGACAGGGCTAGGTGTGATCAGGTAAGTCGTGGGTAGCTGCCCCCTCAACCTCAGACCAGCCTCCACCCGAAGTCTGCTGAGTCGACCTTCCAGAACGCACAGAGCGACAACTCATCAGAGAGATGGCTGCTGCAGGAGATGGGGCCAGGGATGGGGAGTTAAAATAAAGTCAGGGACTCTAACGCACCCCAAGCTAGAGTGAGGAACACTGCCCCACCCCCAAACCCCCCCCCCTCTTTATCTTTTACAAATACCTGATTTTAATGTTCTTTTCTCTTGGAGGTCCCTCTCCTAGAATGACCAGGCCAGACCTTGATTAGCTTCAGAGAGTCGCACACAGAGCTGATGAGCCTATACTCCGAGACAGAGGGGCTGTTTGGGTGACGGCTGGGGGGAGCGTGGCTCTTCTCTTTTCTCTTCTCCCTCAGATCCAGCCTCAATTTGATTAGCTTCAGAGGGCGAGAGAACCTCAAAAACCCAAAAGAGAAATCTGTCGTGATCAGACTCCAGTGACCAATCGCATCAGGCCTTTTTTTAAAGAGAGAGTGTGGGGAGTCGACTGACTGCACAAGCACTTACCAGGGTCATCCCCTTGCGGTGTTAACGTCCTCCCGGAGGGTGACAAGGGCTGACAAGAAATCAGCCTACACCACGCTGGTTAAAGAGGTCGTCCGACGCACGTTTTGACGAGACACATCCATCCTACGCGCGCACACACAGTTGTTCCACCCACCCCACTCCCTCCCAGAACCCACGCACCACAGACCTGAACGCTGAGCCGAGTTCAGTCGACCAGTTAAGGCCCCCTCCCTACAGAGCCCGGCCTCTTGCTTAGCTTCTGAGAGGGTGAGAAAGGAGAGCTGACGAGAGATCAGACTTCAAGACCCTCCGAGTGTGTCTTCGAGTTCTAGCATCCGTCGCTTCTCTGTACATGTTGTTTCTGCCACTGTCTCCAAAGGTAACGAAAACCCAAGAGTCAATGTCATTCATGATCAGAACGCAGACGTATAGTCTGATACTCCCTAACATACTGTACACTAACATTCAACTATACAGAGCATGCACTGTCAGAATCCACAGGTGTATGTATGTGTGTTTCTGTCTGGGTGGGTGTATGAGTGTTAAGTATTTGGAATACATTACATATTATCCTGGGTGTAGTGATAGTGTTTTATTTTGTAGGGAGCAAGTAGCTGATTTACTTACCTTGATGGTGGCTTGTCCTTATACTCTATATTAGGTCAACCTATTTGAATGTTTGCGCTGTTCCCTTTGGTTTTAAGTAACTGTCTGCACATAGTTTACCATATCAAGGTAGGATTCTAAAGACTTGGGCTTGCAAAAGGCAAGTCTTTTGCCATTTATTTGGTCAGTATTTGTTTTGGGTGCCATTAGTAAAGTTCTGGTCTTTTGTCTATTTGTGTGAAAATGCAAGGGTGGATTTTAGCACCTCAAACCCCCTTTTAAAACATCCTAGTCTCTCAACACCCAGCTCCTCCATTTACTTGACCTCAGGAACTTTCACTTGTTGGCTTAATTATGCTAAATTAATTAGGGTTCTCCCTACATGTTATATCATTTGTGGAAGTTGTCGATCTCCAATGAAGCTGAAATGTGTTGTATTTATAAAGTATGAAAGTGACTTGACCAAGGCAAACTGGTTGTAGTGGGACAGAGTTCATTATGGGCCAGCAGTGTTGGAGCTGAGATGGGTGCCGGGTTAGTTATTGAGAGGACAAGATGGGTGCCGGGCTAGTTATTGAGAGGACATGCTGTGTCTGCCCTGTACTTACACCTCTCTCTGTCTGTTTCAGTCGTTCCAGATCCCCAAGCCAGAAAAAGAGCCCCACCCCAGGCGAAGATTGATTTGAAGACTAAACTCGTCCCCATCCCCCTCCAACCAACTGGCTTTAGCCTTGCAGCTATTTGTTTTGTCATTGTTCCCTGCATTGATTAGAATCTACCCCTTTTCTGATGCTGTGTAATTACTCTACAGGATTAGCTTTATATCTAACCCTGCATGCCTTACATGATGTCACATTCCTAAAATGTCTCTCCCGTATGTCCAATTTTTTAAATTTAGCAAAACAGTTCAAATATCTAATTTCAGAAGTGGGATTTGTGAACCAGAACTTTGTATTTGTTCTTATTTCCTATACTATATTCAGTGTGGCATTGTGTTCAAGAGCTGTAACAGATGTACTTGAAGTTTTGCTTTCCCTGGCTTATGGCAGTAGCAGATTTTGGAATAAATCTTGACACGTTAATTCAGTGTTTTTGTTTTACACGTTGAGGACATATACAGAATGTGTCTTACATGGAGATGTTTTATAGTGAACAGGGAAATTACATGATATAGTTCCCATCTACAATGGTTTGCAGTCAATTTGCTTTCATTTTCAAACTTATGCCCCACCTTATCACGTTTGGAAGATTTGTTGACATGTGGCCAACACCGTCATTCATGGTTATTTACTTATAGCCCATTGTCAAGATGGGACTCTCAATCATGGCCTGATGTGATACAGCCTGGATTCGAACCAGGAACTGCAGTGACGCCTCTTGCATTGAGATGCATTGCCTGGTGCATGTCATCTTGGCTCTCCTTTCAACCTTACTAATTACAATCCATTATCAAAAAGATGTAACTACCTAGATCACTCACCTGAACTGAAATTGTATTGACTGTCGAAATAAAATGGTTAATCTTGTTTACTTTATTTTTATAGATAAGTGCTCAATACAGTAGTAGTGGGTTGATCTCTGACGAGAAGATATTCAGAAAGGCTTGTTTTGTGCATTTTAACTGGTCGTAGGTTGATGAATACATTATTGACGTGCCTTTTAGGCCAATTGGAAACCGTATCGGACTCTTCAAGGCGGGCCCATATGTGTGACTGTTCAGGACTTTCCCGTCCATTTCACACCGTCACCGCTACCAACCTTTTTAACTGGGACAACATGGCTATGGCAGGCCGTTATTACGAAGGCGGCAGGGCAACGAAAAGACTAAAAACCAACGACGGAATGGCAACGGTAAATAATTAATGCTGATATAGTCTGCGTTAACAATGAAATTAATTTAAACGCATGAATTTAAATGTAATCTTTAGTTGTAAAAAAAACAATTTCAGACTCATGACGCGGCGTTACGAAAATTGATTGCACCCAGTAACGTTAGCCCGCTCTCCCGTGTTCCACGATGTTAAACAAAACCACAAGTATTTTTCTTGTAGAATAACTTTCAGTTTATTTTATGTTTAGCTTAAATTATTTCCAGTAAACATGCCGCTATATAGCTTGTTAAAACTGGCTAGCTAGTTCGGTTAATATTTTTTCCAACCATTGTCTAGCTAACGCTAGCTAGCCTTTTTTCTTTTAAATGAATGGGAGTGTTCAATGCAGGCCACGCCATATTTTATGGTAGCTAGCTAGTGGTAGCGTAACGTTATTGCTTTGTTCTAGCCTAGTGGCTTCGTTTAGCCAGGCTCGAACCAACGAACACCAACGAGTCGGTGTTAACGACGTCTCGGGCCTAACACCACCAGTGCCAATGTATCCAACGAACACCGACGTCTCGGGCATAATCACTTAAATGAACTTAACTAGATTCATTATTGACAGGTTCATTGATTTAGCCGGTAACTAACGTTAGCTAGCGAGCGAATTAATTCGGTACTTCTCGAATATGCATAACCTTCTGAGACCACGTTCTCGTAATATTACGGACAACAAAATACATTTCCTCATTAATATTCCCCGAATGTTTTGCTGACTAGTTACCCCTATTTCATGACATGTTGGTAGGTAGTTAATATTTCCAGCCAGACTAAATTCAACTCCATGGTGAAGGAAGTTTGATTAACTCCAGCAATGGAGTTTAGTAGAGAGCATGCTACGTCGATTCGCCAAGGTCAATACTTCAAACCATTTATATTGAAACGCATACCTTGTACCAATGTTTGGTCTCTGTGGTTGCATGCCTTTGTTTGCCGAAATCCATATATTTTAATAAAACATCAAATACAACCACCGGTTTTCGTTGCGATTCAATTGGCACATGCGCAAACAGTCGGTGGTTGTATTTGATTAACGTTTATTGGGAGTGGATTTCAGCAAACAAAGGCACCTAACTGCAGAGGACACAAGGTAAGCGTTTCATAATTTACAGTTTGGAATTATTGACCATGGACGAATTGATGTAGTCTGTGCTGAATTACACAACGTTTGGTATTTGTTGAACTCCATTGGTGGAGTTCATAAACTTATTTTACCATGTAGTTAAGTTCAGCTTGCCTCCTGCTATGAGCTGACCAGGAAACATGAGTTTATTGCTTGAATTGAGTTTACCCATTCTTTTTTGCAGGAAGGCTATGATGACCCACATAAGACCCTTCCCTCTCCAGTTGTGCATGTGAGGGGCTTGGTGGATGGCATTACAGAAGCTGACCTTGTGGAGGCCCTGCAGGAGTTTGGAGCTATTAGGTGACGAATATGCACAGTAATTGACCATCTGCTTTAAAAATAAATACAAAATGCAAAAATTCTCTCATGACAACTAAGAAATGGCTCAAGCAGAAGCAGACTGGTACCCTGACTACTTCGCTTACAATGCACACATTTCATGGTCCTATTTTGCTCCACGCAAACACAATCCAACCATTTTATAGTTTGGTACTGTTAAACCAGTAATGGCTATCTTTACCTCTGCAGAGCTTCTGTTCTAACACTTCTATAACACTTGATTCAACTCATGTTCCAGATGAGTAGCTATAATCCAAGCTGAAACAAAAGCCTGCTCACCCAGAAGCAATCCAGAGGAGCAAAGCAAATAAAGAAACTTTGTTATGCATCCTTCATTAATATAACCTTTTTGTTTACAGCTATGTGGTTGTTATGCCCAAGAAGCGTCAGGCCTTGGTTGAGTATGAGGATTTGAATGGGTCTTGCACTGCTGTGACGTATGCGAATGACAACCAGATCTACATTTCCGGGCACCCAGCCTTTGTCAACTACTCCACCAGCCAGAAGATCTCCCGGCCAGGCGACCCGGACGATTCTAGAAGTGTCAACAATGTGCTACTTCTCACCATCATGAACCCAATCTACCCCGTTACCACGGTAAAGTGCTGGCCACCTTTACCCAACCTGTTGATTCTGTTGTGCTGTGTACTTCAATATTATTTCTGATCATTTGAATGACTTATGTCTACAGGATGTCCTCTACACTGTCTGCAATAACTGCGGCCCTGTCCAGAGGATTGTTATCTTTCGGAAGAATGGCGTTCAGGCCATGGTGGAATATCCTTTGCTGCAAAATACATTTTTCAAAATTACTTATTTTGTGAATCATTTGACTGCGCGCAGGTAAGCCTTAGTGAAACTAAGACTTCTGGAATTTTAAGTTGACATACTGTTTACATACCAAATCAGGAAACCAGCAGTCTGGAACATGTAATTTGTTTGTAGCACATGCTGTGTGTGATGAGTGATTAACCAGATGTATTTTTACTAGCACAAAGAGACTTGTAAACAAGGGCTTGTGCAATAAGCTCCGGAATTACTAGGACGTGTTATGGTGTCTGTGCGACGTACTGTTCTCAACTAGTCTGCATGACCTTTCCTTGACTCTCAACACATTTGATTCAGTGCAGAGTGCACAGAGGGCGAAGGCCTCCCTCAATGGGGCAGACATCTACTCTGGTTGCTGCACACTCAAGATCGAATATGCCAAGGTAGAGGAACATGCACATTCATAGCCCCGAACAGCTTCTAGTGTTCCATGATATGGACTTGAAAAAATGATTTGCTTTGGAATTTATTTGTATATTCTCCCACAGCCAACTCGTCTCAATGTGTTCAAGAATGACCAGGACACTTGGGACTACACCAACCCCAACCTAAGTGGTCAAGGTAACGCACACAGCCATCTGTGGTCCTTGCTGACACTACCAGCATCCTTACTGCCACTGTGGGGGATGGAAGGGGGGTTGGATGGTAGACCTTCAGGGGTAATGCCACTGAGCACAGGAAATGCTCCTTTAACCAGATCAATGTTCACAGGGCTGGGTTGGTATCTTTCTCTCCAGCTGTTATATTGGTTTAGCAAATTACAGTTAACTCTTACATGGAGCTCCATTTCAGTGGCATTATGACTGAAGTGCTGGTGTGGTCTTCTGGTGATGCACCGTCCGTCACAGCCAAATACGCTAGGGATGCAAGGAGCAGCTGAATGGCCAGATATTCTTCACTAGAGACTACAGTGCTCAAGGCTTTTAGTTGCACACCTAATATAAAACAGGATGCGCCCTTGCTTGGAATACCCCGGAGTAAACTCCTTAACCTCAACCCAGTGCTATCAGATCTAAAGATATGTGGTCACTAAGGGTACCAAATCAAAGTCCTGCAGCTTTTCTAGTTTGGTGACAACTGACTCGTAGTAAAAACTACCTGACGACAGTCATTTGTTCCTCATTAAATGTGAGATAAGGAAGTGTTCTAGGATGTTGCTCATAAATCTCGCCACTGATCCATTAAGCTCTTACTTTCTTGTCTGAATACCTGCTTGATGGCGCCTCTGCAAAGTCTGCTAGACGGTGTTATGCCTGTGTAAAAAATATATTGATTGCTCTGTTTTTTGCAATGGCAACCAATCTGATGCACTGCCCATGGATACACCAAGTTGTAAGACTAGACAGTCTGAGCAAAAATACCTTCCTGTTTACCCACTTGAGTCTCTTGTGAAGCTTGCTCTACCAACAGCCAACTGCTCCTTTCATTCCCAGTGCACTCGTCAATGTATAGATCTGTACATCTATACAGGCTACTTTAAGCATTGAACATAAACAGCCACTCTAGCTTCTCTTCGGAACACGTTGGAGCAACACATTTCCATATATGCATCGGAGACACATTGTTGCCGTCATCAACACTACTCCCAACACTACTCCTGCCGTCAACACTACTCTCAACACCACCTCAACCTCCACCGCTCCTACTTCAATAAGGACACATCCACTTTCTGTACCAAACAGAAGGAACACTTAGGACATTGGGGATGGATAGACTGCAAGACCATGGCAGCAGACATGGTTTGATAAACTGACATTTCCCCCCCTCCCCAATCCATCTCCTTCGTGCCGCAACAACATAGCTCCAAAGTCACGAAGACATCCCTTATACCTTTTCTATGGCATGACACATTTTCCATGGGGAGTTTTGGTTGCTGGTACATTGGCACTAAGCTGTGCCTTCCACACCCTCCCAATTTTGAGACCCCAGCAAGACATGCCTGACACATTGAAACATGCCATCACCCAGACCTCACCTGCAAGTCATCACCTTACTGTTGACACGGAAGCTTTTTGACTGATACACATCCACAGGAGACCCACCTTATAAAGACAACATCCAGAGACCCGTAGTGACGCGCATGCTCACACAAACACAAAACAGATGAACCATACTGATACAAACCAGTTGCTCAAGAACTACACAGTCCTGTCCTGTTCTCTGTACCTGCCTGTCTTTGGTGGTGCAGGTGGTTTTGCTCTCTTGTGCCCTGCTCCTGATGTTTAACACATCAAACACTACTCAAAACCCTCCGCTCCTGTTGCTGCACTGACTCCATAGATGATTCGCACCGTCACTGTCAGGCTGTAGCCAGTCACATGGGAAGGAATACAACAGACAACTGATGAAGACACTACAAACATGAACAAGCATACGCACATTCAGACAGACCACATTTTTCTCCTCATATATGCATACCTCATGGAGTCGGGTGTTCTGTTTTGCCTCTTTCCCCCCCTCCTTTCCTCCCTATACTGTTTTTGCAACATGCATCCCTGTTTAGTTTCTCCATCTTTTTCTGAATGCAGCTCTTGTGGAAATTTGCCTTTTTTAGTTCCTGTGTAACACCTTCCATGTGACGCAGGTCTGGCAATTTGCGCCTAATGAGGACCCAGGTCTGATATGTTCCAAATGGCTGCTTTGCGGCCTGCCATTGGCAAGGAGTGTGTTCGATAAGGCACTTGGAGAGTGGATCACCAACCACAATGGAAATTGCCACAAAAAGGCCAGAAATCCAACCAAAGGTGGAAATGTTCTTCCAAAGGGGAGTGGAGTAAAAGATGAAAAGGATTTAAATGAAAACGGAGAGAAGTAATGGACCAACTGCCAAATAACAGCAAATGTCTCCAGCCTCAATCTTTGTCCTTCAATATATCCATGCTGTAAGTAAACTGATCCCCAGTTTGTTACACAACACACATTCCCATTTCTTACACTCGGGATGTCTTCAAAAAGATTGTCCTCAAAGTTGTTGTTTCTTTTTTTCTGTATTTATATGGCATTCCACTCCCTCTGTTCCCAGTGCCACCATATTTCAAAGGTGGCCTTGTAGTGCATTCCCTGTGGGTATTTTGTCCACCGTTGAAGACTTGTCTGAATAAAGCTGGTGTTTGGGTGGCTCTCCACTAGGAGGCTATATGTATTCTTTTCACTTTTCGAGACTTGTAGACAGCTTTGAAATGTGCCGCTTTCTTGTTTAACCTAGTTACAATATGAAGATAATGGACTGTGAATGTATTGAAATAGTTTACATTGTAGAATGTTGAAGCAGTCAAATTTGTCTAATGCGCCAGTGATGTTCTTAATTTCTCAACTATCCATGTGTAGGTGAGTGTGTTTAATCTGGCCTGAATTTAATGTGTATGAGATGTGTACCTGTACAGATGCAGAAGCTGATGGCAATGGGAGCAATGCTGGAGGTGTGTTTGCAAACTTACGTTGGCTTCATTCTCACCCACCTCATTCTCCCTTCTACCATATGCTAACAGATTTCAATTGGAGGATGTAGCTAGCGTTCAGGCTTCTTAGCGTTTAATTCATTCTTAGCTGTTGTAAAGATAGTTTGTTTACACTGAACTCAAGATTTTAAAAAATCGCCTTTGGCATCTGAATACCATCACTGAACTAGTAGATATACAGTACTATGTAGATTTAATTTTTTGGTCTTGTTGGTGTTGTTAATATTCAGTAGTTATTACGCTTAGTGTGCTTTCTCTAGATGTGTTTTTCTTGTGTGCTATCCTTAATTCTAATTGAACATCCGCTACTGTGCTGCATTGTAATGTCTCCTGTTTCTTGCCAATTTATCTATTGCTCTTCTCTCTTCCCCTATTTTTCTGCCTCCTGCCTTTATCACCTCTCAGAAGATGGGAGTGCCAACCCCAACAAGCGTGTGAGGGCGCCGGCTCTGCTGGGAGACCACCCTCCAGAGTACGGTAAGGCTCTTAGGCCCAGGGGGAAGACATGTGCTGGCCCTTGTAGTGCTCTCCTCACACTAAATTCACCTGCGAGGTGCAGATGGTGGGTTAAAAATGGGTACCCCACAGTGGCAGCGAAGTGGTGCGGTGTAGTAAATTTTCTTAGCTCATCTGGTAATGGAATGTGCCACCCTTTTATCAAAACCAGATGTTTTTATACATGATGAGGTTAACCACTTTCTTTGGACATCGATCCTTTGTTCCAATCAAGCCATGTTCCCTGTATGATATTGTGGTCCCTTGTGTTTCTAGCGGGTGGTTACCATGGATATGACGAAAGCGGCTATGGCCCCCCACCACCCCCACATTACAGCGAGGGCCGTCGCATGGGTCCTCCCATGAGGGGACGAGGGGGGGCACACAGCTACGGCGGGGGACCTGGCTACGGGCCCCCCCCTCCACCCCCTGGCGAGTACAGTGCCCACGCAGACTCCCCTGTAGTCATGGTCTACGGTTTGGAGCCTGCCAAGATGAACGCCGACAAAGTGTTTAATGTTTTCTGTCTCTATGGCAATGTGGAGCGGGTAAGTGTGGAGGGAAAGATGGCAAGCCATTGCAGTTATTTCAATAAGATGCTGCTGCTATTGAGTTACCCTGTGCATCTGGTCCCCTACCTCAGGTGAAGTTTATGAAGAGTAAGCCAGGAGCAGCCATGGTGGAGATGGGAGACTGTTACGCTGTAGACCGGGCCATCACTCACCTCAACAACAACTTCCTTTTTGGACAGAAGCTCAGCGTCTGGTAAGATGTTTATCGGAAACGCCTGTTCATTCAGTGCCTTGTCATTTAAAGTTGGCGCTTAATCTTATTCGCTGTCTCTTGCCATAATAAGTGACTGTTCTGTGAGGCTTGTACAAGTTCAGCCTAATGCTCTTTTCCCTTTGCAGTGTGTCCAAACAGCAGGCCATAATGCCTGGTCAGTCTTACGAGCTGGAGGATGGCAGCACCAGCTTCAAGGACTTCCACGGCTCCCGCAACAACCGCTTCACCTCCCCAGAGCAGGCTGCCAAGAACCGCATTCAGCACCCAAGCAATGTCCTGCACTTCTTCAACGCCCAGCCAGACTCATCCGTTGAGATTTTCACTCAGGTGAGTCCCAAAGCACATCGGGAAACCACTTCATGTATGGAGCAGTGAAATAAAGACCAACATGCCTACAAAAGTAATCAAATGATTGTTTTCTTTTCAGATCTGTGAAGATGTTGGTGTCAAAGCCCCTGCAAATATCAAACTTTTCACAGGAAAGAGTAAGTGTACACTTGCGCTTCATTTTGGAACTACATACTCTTGTATGAATGACAGTGGTACTAAACTGAATTGGACTGTCTTATCAGGTGCAGGTCCAGGTGAGCGCAGCTCGTCAGGGCTGTTGGAGTGGGAGTCCATCAACGACGCCATGGAGGCCTTGTCCATGATAAACCACTACCAGATGAAGAACGCAAGTAAGTGTTTGAAATCGAAGCCTATGTATTAAAAAGATCACAGTTTTATTCAAGTGGCGATGGCTATTTTTTTGTTTTCTAACCCTTTGTCTTTCTCTTCAGCTGGCCCGTACCCATACACCCTCAAGCTGTGCTTTTCTACCGCTCAGCATGCAACCTAAATGGCCTCCAGGATCTTGGATAATGTTCCACAAACTGTCATCCCTACAGTCTTCACCCCTATTTTGACCTTGTGTGTTTTAGGCCGTTAGTGAGTTTGTCCGCAGTCATATCGATTTGTCCTAATTCTTTGATATTGAGCTCATAAAAGCAAGGTGTGTGAGAACTGGTAAATCACAGAATTTGAATTGTTTTTATGCCTGATGGATGAACAAGGAAAAGCTTTTGTATTGTTTCACATCTTTTATTACTCTCCCCCCCTTTTTTTTATTGCTGCTTACCATTTGTCTGTATTTAGAGGAAGGAGAGTTTCTTTAGTTGTGAGAAATAAAACTCAATTTCAAGTAGTGCATCTTTTGTTACAGCCCTCAATAAATAAACCTCTTTATGCCAGTTAACAACTTTGTATTATCATTTCACTGAATAACCACAACTACGGTAATAATTATAATTGAATATTTTTATTTTATTTCACCTTTATTTAACCAGGAGAGTCTATATACATTGTGTGCAAAAGGCATGAGGAGGTAGGCGAATAATTACAATTTTGCAGATTAACACAAATCTAGTATTTGTTCCGTTATTAAACTATTCCGTTAATAAGGGCTAGAAAAGCGACCCTATCCTTCCCCTTTGAATGCTGCATTTGGACGATTCCTAGATGCTGTAGCTCAGAAATTGTACAAAACCAGCATGCCAGCTAGTTTAGTGGAACAACTCTTGAGATTGTGTTCACAGAATGCGCTCTTTGCTCACAGTAATAGTAAATACCCTTATCTGCTTTCTATACGTTTGGTGCTTGTAGCTAGCTATAAGCGTTGAACAACACTACATTTTACTTGACAGCCAGCTAGTTGCGGCAAGTAGACCGACTGCGCCTTTCATTTGTTTCTTGCTCTCGAGTTTGATTTAGTCGAAGGGCTATGACATTCATTATCAGATCAGCTCTCGTGAAAAGTAAGTACATTATTGTGAGTTTTACGATGCAGTGCTTTGTCAGCTCTACGTAGCAACTTAGCTAAATGTGCATTTTGTAGGTCGCATCCGTTCAACTAACGTTAGCTACTTAGCAAGCTCCAGTACTAGCAAACTTAGGTTAGGAAGTAGCAAACGTAATTGGTTAACACCATAGAATAATTCGAGACTCGGACCAGAGCCTATAGCCTGCTAGGTAACTTTATTTTTACATCGATGTCAACACTTAGCTAGCTGGCTAAGTAACGTTAGCTAGCTAATTACCTCCAGCTAGTATAAACCGTATTTGGTTAGCATCTTGGCTAACTAGGTGAAAGGTGACTATGTAACTATTCTGTATAAGAGTGGATAGCAAGGTGGTTTAGGTCTAAACCGTGCAACTGACTATTAGCGGAAATGTGTTGCTCTCATTCAATATAAATTTGGTTTTGTTGTAATTCATTGTTATTCAATCACCCTCCCTCTCATTTCGGTGCTGATCATCAGACAGGAGTTTATGGCTTCCAGGTCTCAGTGCTGTAAGGGCCATATCCTCTCCGGGGGGCCCCACTCCTCCTTTTACCACCCTGTCTGTCAGTCAACCTGCCACTGCTGTCACTCACATAGAGCTGCACCGGCCAGAGAAACGCAATGCCATGAACAAAGCCTTCTGGAGGTAACACCTGTCCCAAACCAGTGGTGGAAAAATAACCCAATTATCATACTTGAGTAAAAGTACCTTAATAGAAAATTACTCAAGTAAAAGTCACCTAGTAAAATGTTTGTTTCAAATATTTAATTATTAAAAGTAAAAGTATAAATCATTGCCAACCAGATGGAACCATTTTCTTGTTTTTTATTTGTTTATGGATAGCCAGGGGATCACTCCAACACTCAGACATCATTTACAAACTAAGAATGTGTGTTTAGTGAGTCCACCAGATCAGAGGCAGTAGGGATGACCATGGTGTTCTGTTGAGAAGTGTATTCATTGGACCATTTTCCTGTCCTAAGCATTCAAAATGTAACGAGTACTTTTGGGTGTCAAGAAAAATGTATGGAGTAAACATGTAAGTAGTAAAGTACAAATACCCCAAAAAACTACTTAAGTTGTACATTAAAGTATTTTTACTTAAGTACTTTACACCACTGGCCCAAACACTACTTGAACACAGCTGAAACTTTCCCGCCTTTCTAATTGTACTTGTAACTCAGCACAACAGCACTGTGTTCCCTTATGAATTCATGTGCATCCTATGTTTCTTTGAAAAAATATATGTTCTTCTTTTAACCCTGTCTTCCACCATACATCCATCCTCTTTCAGAGAAATGGTGGAGTGCTTTACACAGATAGCTGAGGACCCAGATTGCCGGGTGGTTGTCGTCTCCGGTGCAGGAGAAGTCTTCACAGCTGGTAAGAGAATTATGTTTCCCAAAAGCTTACAATTGTCTCAGGTTGAACTGAGTGCTGCTTATCAATAGGCTGTGCCAACAGTATACCAAACATAGCAATATACCAGTAATAAGACCGGTATACTGTAACCTCTGTCGCAATTTGACTGTGTGTAGGCATCGACTTGATGGACATGGCCAGTGAAGTCTTGCAGCCTGAAGTGGACGACATGGCCAGGACTTCCTGGAACATGCGACGCATCATCGCCAAGTACCAGGAAACCTTCAGCGTCATTGAAAGGGTCTGTATATGAACTTGTGAAGTACTTACTCCTGCACAATAGGTTAGGGGTTGATAGTGAACAAGTAAGACAATGCATTCTCTTTCCCCCACCTCCTTTCTACTTGTAGTGTCCAAAGCCAGTGGTTGTGGCAGTGCAGGGAGCTTGTGTTGGAGGAGGTGAGTTTTGGTGGTATATTACTGATTTGCTTGTGACCGTGAGGCCTTGCAAAGCTTTCATATATTATTTACAAAATGTGACTGTTTCTTCTCCGGTGAAGGTGTTCTGTAATACAGCTGTAATGTCTTGTCATGTTATAACATGTACGTGTCCTGTTAGGAGTGGATCTGATCACAGCCTGTGATATCCGTCTCTGCACTCAAGATGCCTGGTTTCAGGTGAAGGTAAGTGGGCTTAACTACATCTCCTCAGCCCCAATGACCGTCTCCATGAGGACCAAGGTCCAGGGGACATCTACAGGTCTTTGCAGACTTTACGTCAGATTCAGCCCTTTTACGATTATCACGTCAGACTGCGATCAACCTGGCCAGATTGTACAATTTGCTTCAGTTCTGTCATCACATTCTGCGATTGGTTTGCGAGGCTCCGTCAGCCGACGTAGGATACATCAACTGCAGCGGTGTATTTCATCTGCGCATCTGCGCATGTGCCAGCACTGCAAGCCTCACTATGCTTATGCCCGAGTGAAGTGAGTTTTGAAAAACTAAAAGTATTCATCTTAAAATAGCTTTCACACACAAACTTCATATGTCAAACTCACAATCAAATAAGCTTCCCCAAAATAACATGGCCGCTGTGGTAAAGCGCTTATTTTGATTGGCCATTTTGAGCATTTATCAAAATCCAATCAGGTAGCCTGATATCAGATGTCATGTTAACAAGGTTATTATGGGAATCTCTCTTCTTGCACTGCATGAAAACGTTTAAATCAAACTATTATATGAATCTGACTATTCACTATTGTATTATTGTGTGCATACTCAGTGCCGGCCGTGTTCCTATGGGTCAGTCACCAGGATCGGCTCGTAACATCAGCCACACTACACGATAAAGGCCCAAAAATGTGGACACTGCCAGAACTTTGTCGAAGACTACGACCGCACGTATTGGTACTTAATCGGCAGACCTAGACCCTGTTACGCTCAACGAGCCAAGACGTAGTGGTACTGAACCAGCAGACCTAGACCCTGTCACACTGAACGAGCCAAGACGTAGTGGTACTGAATCTGCAGACCTAGACCCTGTCACACTGAACGAGCCAAGACGTAGTGGTACTGAACCAGCAGACCTAGACCCTGTCACACTGAACGAGCCAAGACGTAGTGGTACTTAACCTGCAAACCTAGACCCTGTCACACTGAACGAGCCAAGACGTAGTGGTACTGAATCTGCAGACCTAGACCCTGTCACACTCAACGAGCCAAGATGTCCAACGATCATTTATGACCTAAGAATTTGCCCACGACGTGGACATTTTGTCTGGGATGGCAAAATCGTGGCATAAGACAGCTGAAATCGTGCCGTCTACAAAGGCCGTAACTGGTATCTGTTGTCTGTAGCAACCACCAGGTGAACTCTCATAGTGGAGAAAAGACAGAATGATAAGAAAAATATACTTGTTAAATCTGCTTTGTATCTCTTAGTCATGTGAAAGGTCTGCCTTTCTTACAGGAAGTAGATATTGGCCTAGCAGCTGACGTTGGAACTCTGCAGCGCCTACCTAAAGTCATTGGGAGCCGGAGGTAAGAGCAAGCATTTGATATGCGTTCATTACACCGTAATGCTGCGTTGTAGTCCCTCTGCTTGCATTCATAAACCAAGGAACACTGAGTGCTTCCCTGTATTGTTCTGAAGAGAGATCCCTTATCATATGTATCATCTTCTTTCCTCTCCAGCCTGGTGAATGAGTTGGCTCTGACAGCGAGGAAGATGTACGCCGATGAGGCCAAGGAAAGTGGATTAGTCAGGTATGAAAACAACGTGTGCGTGCGTGTATTTGTTGTGTATGTGTGTTAGGTACTCATACACTCTTTTCCTGTGTAGCCGTGTATTTCCGGACAAGGAGGCGATGTTGGCTGGCGCTCTTGAGATGGCAGGGGAGATAGCAGGCCGCAGCCCTGTGGCTGTCCAGGGAACCAAGGTCAACCTGATCTACTCCAGAGACCACAGTGTGGCAGAGGGCCTGAACTACATGGTGAGGCTCAGTACTTACAAGGATGCTCACAACACCACACACGTCACCGTGGCAACAACATAGGCTATCAAGAACACAACCCAGTACAGATAACCATGTCTCTTAAACAAGCGTAGCGTTCTGATAAGGTGGGTGGGATTTTTAAAAAGTAGATGTCATTGGAAGTCCAAAATCTGAAATGTAAAAAACAAAAAAAGTTAGAATGAATTACACAATGAGGCTGAGAGTTCAGTCTGTCTCTCTCCTGTCTTCAGGCAACGTGGAACATGAGCATGCTGCAGACGGACGATGTCATGAAGTCAGCTGCAGCCTCCATGGAGAAGAAGAGTCCTAAAACAATAACTTTCTCCAAGCTCTGAACCTGAGGAGCAGAAACAGGCTGAAGTGCAGCTTTTCTTAGGCGAGGGGGAATGGATGGAGGGGATTATCTACGGAACTAGTGGATACAATTTGTATGTCTCTGCGTCCAGTATTAAGGAAGTTTGAGGTAGTTTTGGGCGTTAGCGATAGGTTACATTAACGTTAGTGCTGGAAGTCTTTGCTGTACCCGAACACTTCCGGTGTTTGCGCTCTAGCATGCTCGCTGTACCCGAAGACTTCCAGTCTTTGCACTAAGCTAGTTAACAATTGGCTCGCAAATCTACCTCGTAACTTCCTTCATACTGGACGCAGAGACATGCAAGTAGTATCCACGAGTTCATCTGAGTCGGTTGATAAATGCCAAAATGACCAACTATCCATTTCAGCTAATATGAAAAGGACTTATTTCGCCTCCTGACTCCAGCAGATGCATATGTTTGTGTGTTGGTGCCTTGTTGTCTGTCAGAATCACCCAAAGCAGAGCTGTCTGTAAACTAAAGAGTTAGGGGCCTCTCTCTTGCTAGCTCCGCATGCAGGATTCAGGTTGGGTACTCTATCAACCAGCCTCACACTTTTGTAAATCCATAAAAATTATTGCATCATAAAACCTTTTTTAATTATTTTTTTTGTAAAAGATGAACTGAGCCTAAGGGCCCTGTTTCAACACGTTAAGTGTTTGTGCTGAGTTTTATGCTTTGTACATACAATTCAATACCTAAATGTGAAGTGTATGCATTTTTCACCAAGCCAATGCTCATAGTGTCGTTTTAGTTTGGACCACTGCCACCGTTGGAGGAGATATGCCTATTGCCCAGACTCACTTGCTGCGTCTTGATTACGCTCAACTCGCGACTTGTTTACTATAAATATGCACAGTGGGCAATCAGGGAAGCCCGGGGTGGACTAAAAACGTTGGTCACGCTATAAAAGCAGGCGTTCTCCTCGCATTAAGAAGGCAAGGTTGTCCGACCATTGTGTAGACCTATATCAGTAAAGAGGTCGTAGTTGGAGGCCTGAAGATGCTTCTGTCTCCCATCCGTTGTATCATCCTGCTTCTCCTTGTGAACTTCGTCTATTCTGGTACGTTAACGATCCATAATGAACTGATCATTTAAAAAAAATACTCAAATGATAAAATAAGGTAGGGCAGAGTTGGGTCGGTTGAGCCACCCTTGTTCCTAGGAAACGATAAACAAAATGTATAATTTGACCAAATATTTAGTAAGAGGTGATTTCTGAAGGAAGAAAACACATGGTAAAAAAGTGGTAAACAAGTTGCGTTCAAAAACAGTTTTTCACCAAGTTAATTTAATGTGTTAGAGGTATCATGATGCTTGTAATGAAACAGAAGTAGATCATTTTAATATTGTCCTATACATCATTGGGGTTTCTAAGCTCCTATATGAGGTTTTATACCTAGCATGAAAGTACATCCATGTGTGTGAGCTGATATAATATACACGTTGATCATATATCATTAAAATGCATAGGCCTATAGTTTTAATTATTGAGGTGAATCCATACAATTGTGGTATTCAGAGAAACGAAATTGGATCATCTAGAAGCTATATTTAGATAGTTATGTGAAATTGTCTGCTTAAGAATTGAGCACATATATAAACGTTTATTCTGTTCTTAAGTGTCTTAACTAATACATGGTTTATTAACACTAAGTATGTTTTGAATTATAATAAAACCCATGAAAAATAAAATAAACATGGGCATGGCTGTCGGGTATGAATTAGACTGATAAGGTTGTGGCAGAGGGTTTTAACTTATCAGCAAAAGCCATGTGCTGAGACCATCAGGAATAAATTCAAAATTGTATCCAATCCAAAAAGGTATGTGACACGTTTAGATAGCCCTTTTTTTAGAACGAAATGTGAGAGATAATTGTAGAAATTGTTAAGGAGTTGCATATGCGCACATTCAGATGTTCAAGTCTAAGGAGGCTCTCCTGGTTTGACCAACGAATACGTGCGTCATTTATGTCCATATGTGACTTTACGCGCAACTACAAACGATTGAGCTTCTCGTATTATCTCTATATTTGCCGTTCCTGTCGTTCTTGCTGTGCACAGTGCATTGGATTTCATATCACATTTGACATTTCATAGGACGAGTTCTGAGGAAGATCAAGGAGCACGTGCGTAAAATCCAGTATGAGAAAGCGAAGAAGAATGTGCTGATGAGCGCAGTCAACGGGCATAAGCCCATGAGCGAAGTGAGAGACGGGAAAATTCACCAACCCCTGGACCACTTCGACAGTCAAAACGATGAAACATTTCCTCAGGTGACCCACCACCTACCTATACGTGCACCTACAGTGAGGTCCAAATGTATTTTTGGTTGTTTTGGCTCTGTACTCCAGCACTTTGTATTTTAAATGATACAATGACTACGAGGTCAAAGTGCAGACTGTCAGCTTTAATGTGAAGGTATTTTCATCCATATAGGGTGACATCACGTTTTGTACGTAGTCCCCCCATTTAGGGAACCAAAAGTATTAGGACAAATTCACTTATGTGTATTGGACTATTCAAAAGTTTAGTATTTGATGCCATATTCCTAGCGCGCAATGACTACAGCTTGTGACTACAAACTTGTTGGATGCATTTGCATTTTGATTTGGTTGTGTTTCAGAGAATTTTGTGCCAAATAGAAATTAATGGTAAATAATGTATTGTGTCATTTTGGAATCACTTTTATTGTAAATGTTTAGAAATTAATGTCTACATGTTTGTGGATGCTACCATGATTATGGATAATCCTGAATGAATCATGAATAACAACACGTTGGAAGAGTCACAAGCTTGATGTGGTCATTGTGTGCTAGGAATATGGGACCAAATTCTAAACTTTTGACTACTTTAATACACATGTAAGTGAATTTGTCCAAATACTTTTGTTCCCTAAAATGGGGGATGTGCTGTGATTACACTCAAATGTATATACCACTGACAGTGCACTTTAACCTCAGTCATTCTATAATTCCAAAGTACTGGAGTACAGAACCAAAACAACAACACATTAGTTGCTGTCCAAACACTTTTGTACCTCACTGTGTACAGGTTATTTGCAGCCCCCCCCCCCCCCCCCCCTCTTGTTCTCTTGCTTCCCTTCCGTCTCTCACCCCCTCTCTCTTTCAGAGGTTTTTCGTGAATGAAGCCTATTGGGAGCGTCCTCATGGCCCAGTGTTCCTGTTCATCGGAGGGGAGGGCCCCATCTCTGAGTTCAATGTGCTGGCAGGTACACACAAAGTTCCCCCGTCACGCTCTTAAGTAATATGAAAAGAAAATGGAAATGCATTGACACGATAAGTTAGGCTTAGATAGGTGTTATGAATTTGATACTTGTCATTAGTTACAAGTCAATGCCTGTTCTTTGGATTTTGTGTTGTTGATACCTCAACCAACTCTTAACCTCCCTCTATTTTTCCTCTCCGCTCCTGCTTTGCGTGTATCTGTAGGCCACCATGTGGACATGGCTGAGGAGCACGGGGCTCTGCTTGTGGCCCTGGAGCATCGTTTCTATGGCGAGAGCATCAACAAAGATGGCCTGGAGACTGAGAACCTGGGAGACCTGTCCAGCCAGCAGGCGTGAGTACTGGTGGGAGGAGGGAGTCAATGTGATGACGTTGAATCAATGTTGAAAATGGATTGGATTTGCAAAAAGTCATCAACGTGAGGGTATTTTGTATTTTTTTCACCCAACTTTGAACCAACATCTAATGGCATGGTAACATTTTTGGTTGATTTCATGTTGAATTCACATTAGTTGACAACTCAACCAAATGTAAATCAAAACTAGACGTTGAACTGATGTCTGTGCCCAGTGGGTTGCTACTTGACAAAGGCAGAGAGCTTTTGAGTGGGCTTGAATTGGGCAGAGATTGAATTGCATTTTCTCTGCCATCTCTTGTTTTCCAGTCTTGCCGACGTCGCAGAATTCCATCAATACATCAGCGATCGCTTTGACCTCTCTGACAAGAATACCTGGATCAGCTTTGGAGGTTCCTATGCTGGGGCCTTGTCTGCCTGGCTCAGGGGAAAGGTACAGTAGAGAGAACAACACTGTCTATATTTATACTTAGGACTGGACAACAGTGTTACTGTATGCTGGTCTACTCTATTCCATGGTAATAATAGTAAATCATGTTCTCTGTTCTTGCTCTTCCAGTTCCCTCACCTGGTCTACGGTGCTGTGGCCTCCTCTGCTCCTGTCAAAGCCAAACTGGACTTCTCCACCTTCAACAAAGTAAAGATCTCATCATTAGTATTCATTTTAGTAGTAGTAGTAGTAGTAGTAGTGGTAGTGCTGGGGGTAGTTGTAGTAGTGGTGGTAGTTGTAGTAGGCAAACTAGTAACTGTGACACTATTTATAGTGTTAATAGCATGGTAGATGTTATGTTCAGCTGTATGGACAAAGGTGAAAACAAACCCTGGTGTTGCTCTCTTCCAGGTGGTGGGTCTGAGCCTTGCGGACGAGGACGTTGGAGGTTCAGATAAGGTTTGACAACATTTACAGTAGATGTGGGCGCTTGAAATCATGTGTTGGAGTTTCTGACTGTATGAGTCTCCTACTGTGGGATTTGACTTTCTCTGTCACTGTCTCTCTCTCGCTCTCTCTCCTTCAGTGTGTGGGGGACATCTGGGAGGCCTTTGCTGCCGTGGAGGCCGCCCTGTTTGCAGGAAATGCCACTGAGGTGGGGAAGGACTTTGGGTGCTGTGAGATCCCTGAGGATCTGGAGGACCAGATCGAGGTCATGCAGAGCCTGGCCGACATCGTCATGGGAACCGTGGAGTACAACGAGGAGGGGGGAATCCTGACTATTGAGGAGATCTGTAAAATAATGACCAATGAGACAGAGACCTACGATTCGGAGACTGAGGCATACGACCGGCTGATCAAGCTGGTGCAGGTATGAGGTGTATTTTGTGTGTGTGTGTGTGTGTACACACACACACACGCACACACACACAAAATGACAATTCATTGATTAACCAGCAGAGGGCTGTATTGATCTACAGTTGTGCATCCCCTTGCCTTGACTGATCTAATCAAATTGTATTTGTTAAATGCACCGAATACAACAGGTGTAGTAGACCTTACAGTGAAATTCTTACTTACAAGCCCCTCACCAAAAATGCAGTTAAAACCTGTTGAGTGTAGGGGGCAGTATTTTGATGTTTGGATGAAATACGTACCCAAATTAAACTGCCTATTTCTCAGGCCCAGAAGCATGTAATTGTCAGATTAGGATAGAAAACACTCTAAAGTTTCCAAAAATGTCAAAATATTGTCTGTGAGTGTAACAGAACTAATATTGCAACTAGGAAATCCAACTAGGATTTTATTTTGAAAGCTCCCTGTTCCATTGCATGCCTTCCCTCCATTTAAAGGGATATCAACCAGATTCCTTTCCCTATGGTTTCAGCCTTTTATTCTGAAAAATGAGCAAGAACGATCACATAGCGTCAGTGGATGGCTGGGTGCCAGCAGAGTTTTGCATGTGCAACAGCTTGGAGCAGACATTTTGTCTCTCTCTCCTATTGAAAAAGCTACGGTCCGGTTGAAATATTATTGATTATTTATTGTAAAAACAACCTGACGATTGATTATAAAAAAACGTTTGACATGTTTCTACGAACTTTACGGATACTATTTGGAATTTGGGTCCGCCCCGTCGTGACCGCGCGAGCCTGTGGATTACTGAACATAGAGCGCCAACCAAATTGAGGTATTTTGGATAAAAAAAATATCTTTATGGAACAAAAGGAACATTTATTGTGTAACTGGGAGTCTCGTGAGTGCAAACATCTGAAGATAATCAAAGGTAAGCGATTCATTTTATTGCTTTTCTGACTTTCGTGACCAATCTACTTTGCTGCTAGCTGTTTGTAATGTTTTGTCTGCTGAGAGAGATGTCCTTACATAAACACTTGGTTTGCTTTAGCTGTAAAGTTTTTTTGAAATTAACAACAAGCTAAACTGTGTTTTGCTATATTGCACTTGTGATTTCATGAAAATGAAATATTTTTTGGAATTTAATTTGAATTTGGTGCTCTGCAATTCAGCGGATGTTGACGAATATGATCCCGCTATAATGGGATGGGTGCGCCAAGAAGTTTTAAAGAAATAGAGTTAAGAAAATATTTACTAAATAAAGTAAAAAATAAAAAGTAACACAACAAAATTACATAACAATAACGAGGCTATATACAAGGGGTACCGGTACTGAGTCAGTTTGCGGGGGTACAGGGAGGCCATTTGATTAATTGTTCAGCTGTCTTATAGCTTGGGGTTAGAAGCTGTTAAGGAGCCTTTTGGACCCAGACTTGACGCTCCGGTACCGCTTTCCGTGCGGTAGTAGAGAGAACTGTCTATGACTTGGGTGACTGGAGTCTTTGACAATCTTTTGGGCCTTCCTCTGACACCGCCTAGTGTACAGGTCCTCGATGGCAGGAAGCTTGGCCCTAGTGATGTATTGGCCCATACCCACTACCCTCTGTAGCACCTTACGGTCAGATGCTGAGCAGGTGCCATACTAGGCAGGTATGCAACCGGTCAGGATGCTCTCGGTGGTGCAGCTGTAGAACTTTTTGAGGATCTGGGGACCCATGCCAAATCTTTTCAGTCTCCTGAGGGGGAAAAGCTGTTGTCGTGCCCTCTTCACAACTGTCCTGGTGTGTTTGGACCATGATAGTTTGTTGGTGATATGGAACTTGAAACTCTCGACCCGCTTCACTACAGCCCCGTCAATGTTAATGGGGGCCTGTTCGGCCTTCCTTTTCCTGTAGTCCATGATCATCTCCTTTGTCTTGCTCACATTAAGGTAGTGGTTGTTGTCCTGGAGGCGAAAGAAAAGCACACCTATTTAGGCGAGATGCTGGCTAGCGGAGTAGAACACTTGAAAAATGAAAGGAGAGCCACACACTCTAGGGGCGCAGATACAGTAATTTAATAACCAACGTTTCAACAGACAAGCTGTCTTCATCAGGGTATAAATACAAACACAGCAGGTCACTAGTTTATATAGTGTCAAAGGACACACACAGGTGTCTGTAATCATGGCCAGGTGTGGCCTGATATCATTGGTTAATCTTCACATATCAAAATAACATACCAAAAACATGGATAGCATATGATCATAGATACAATTTGGCTGCATAGGCCTACAAACATTTACAACAGGAAAATCACAAGAATGGCTTCAAATCAAAGTCTACGTTGAGACCAAAGGGAGCAAGGGTCTTTAAATTCAAGATCCAGGCAGCCTCTCGATTTAACAATAAATTGTCGAGTTCACCCCCTCTCCTATGGAGGGTGACAAGTTCGATGCTGATATAACGTAGGGACGAAATTGAGTGGTTTGCTTCCAAAAAGTGGGCCGCAACTGGGTAAGTCGAGTTTTTGCACCTAATGGTGCTACGATGCTCAGAGATTTGTACTTTTAATTCACGCTTTGTTTTACCCACATCATTTTTATCACAAGGACAAGTTATAAGATAAATAACTGCCTTAGTGGAGCACGTAATAACACCTTTAATTGGGATCAGTTTCCCTGTTTGGGGGCGTTTGAAGGATCTACATTTATAAGTACCATTGCATTGAGCACAGCCATTACACTTGTAGTTTCCATCCAGTAGGGGCACAAATAGATGTTGTGCAGGGATATCTTGGGGTGGTAAATCAGAGTTTATCAGTTCATCTCTGAGATTTCTGCCCCGCGAGAATACGATCAAGGGGGGGTCTGAAAACACATTACCGATACTGCCATCAGATCTTAGAATGTGCCGATCTTTGTGAACGATTCCCTTCATTTGTTCAGAGCACTTTGAATAGCGGGTAGTTAGAACACAAGAATACTTATTTTTGCGAGACTGTCCTTGAAAAAGATCATGTCTCGGTTTGTTTTGAATTTTCTCAATGGCGGTAACCATTTTTGTACCCCCTCTCTTTGAATTTTCTTTGCGTCTCAGCCATATTTCTGTCGAAATCTGATTGTTTTTTGCAAACTGCAAGTGGTTGTTGTCCTGGCACCACACTGCCAGGTCTCTGACCTCCTCCCTATAGGCTGTCTCATCCTTGTCGGTGATCAAGCATACCACTGTTGTGTCGTCAGCAACCTTAACGATGGTGTTGGAGTCGTGTTTGGCCATGCAGTCGTGGGTGAACAAGGAGTACAGGAGGGGACTAAGCATGCTCCCCTGAGAGGCCCCGGTGTTGTGGATCAGCGTGGCTGATGTGTTGTTTCCTACCCTTACCACCTAGGGACGGCCCATCATAAAGTCCAGGATCCAGTTGCAGAGGGAGGTGTTTAGTCCCAAATAAGTGTTCCTTTTGTCCAGGTGGGAAATGGCAGTGTGGAGCGTGATTGTAGAAGAGTCAGGGAACACTGTTACTGTGTGTGTTTGTATTAGATCTACCGGGCCACAGGCGAGGAGCCCTGTCTGGATGCGTCCCACAAGCAAACCATCCAGGACCTGAGTGACACGAATCTGGACTCTGCCTACAATGGAGAGAGACAGTGGTACTACCAGACCTGCACCGAGTTCGGCTTCTGTGAGTACTGCTCCACCACACAACACTGTCACTCCTAGAGGAGATACATTGGGGTACGAAATTATTCACACCCTTGATAAAGATGAGAAATAATGACTGTATAAAATAAATCATTAAAATACTGAGCTACATTATATTGTATGCAAAAAAAATTGGGAAATTATTTTATACTAAAACTATTTTATACTAGAACAGCAAAGAGATTTAGTTTAATAAGTAATACATGTTTTTTTCTATAACAGTAGGAGTAAACATTATTTACACCCCTAAATATTCCTATAAAAAAAGTATTTGGTGTCAAAAGTTTAGTATTTGGTTGCATATTCCTAGCATGCAATGACTACATTAAGCTTGTGACTCTAAAAACATGTTGGAAGCATTTGCAGTTAGTTTTGGTTGTGTTTCAGATTATTTTGTGCCCAATAGAAATTAATGGTACATAATGTATTGTGTCATTTTGGAGTCACTTTATTATAAATCAGAATAGATAATAAGAATGTTTCGAAACACTTCTACAGTAATGTGGATGCTACCATGGTTACGGATAATTCTGAATGAATCGTGAATAATGATGAGTAAGAATGTTACAGAGGGTCAAAGATCATACCCCCAAGACATGCTAACCTCGCACCATTCCCAATAACAGGGGAATTATCTGTAACCATGGTAGCATCCAGATTACTGTCGAAGTTTAGGAATATGGGACCAAATACTAACCTTTTGACTATTTAATTTATAAGAATCTTTAGGGGTGTGAATATTTTTGACCACTCCCTTTGAGAAAAAAATGACTTTTTAAACATCTTTCTCTGAGCAATAGCATTAGTATAAATATATATAATTTCCCATTTTTTTGAGCATACAATGTAGCTCAGTATTTTAATAATTTATTTTATACAGCTATTATTGCTCATCTTTATCAAGGGTGTCAATAATTTCGGGCCCCACTGTACATTTACCAAGCTTACATCTCCACGTAGAAGCAAGGTATTTGTTTCAATCAGTGAGTTGAGTGCTCACAGCACTGGAGGGTAATTAAAACAAAAAACAGTCCAGACTCCAGACTTCATTTCCCCCTAAGCAGCACATTCATAAGCCCAGTGCATTAACACTAGCTGTGCAAAGCTCCCACTCTTTGGTACAGTATCACTCATTATAGGATCTGTTTTACAATATGCCCATAGCCACCCAGCTGTATCTCACATTACAGAAATACAACTACACATCACAATTCAATAGAAATGTATTGTTTTTCTATGGCTTACCTCCTCATTGTTTGGTTGTGACAGTCCAGACGTGTGAGGACGCCAGCTGTCCCTTCTCCCGCATGCTGACCCTGCAGGCTCAGACCGACCTGTGTCCTGAGGTGTTCAACATCCCCCAGCACAGTCTGCCCGGACACATCGCCTTCACCAACAAGTACTATGGAGGAGACCACCCCGACACCGACAGGGTGCTCTATGTCAACGGTGAGCAGAGACTTCACAGATAGATACAGTAGATAGGTGATGCCTAGTCAGCTGCACAACTGAATGCATTCAGCCGAAATGTGTCTTCCGCGGGGGGGGGGGGGGGTGCCTTCATTGACGATATTGGCGCCCGGGGAGCAGTTGTTGTTCGAAGGCAGAACGGCTTGGGGATCCGAACCAAGCGACCTTTCGGTTACTGGCCCAACCACCGGATAGATGAATGGATCGATCGATAGATAGATGGAGGTTTAAACCATTACCTCTCATTACATCATAGTGTAATTTAAACCCACTGGCAGTGAATCAATGTGCTGTGTCTATGTGAGTGATTGTGTGACAGCAGAGGTGGTTGGTGGGAGGAGGACAGGCTCAAAGTAATGGCTGGAATGGAATCAATGGAATGGTATCAAACATATGGAAACCACATGATTGACCAGCCATTACAATGAGCCCATCCTCCTGTAACTCCTCCCACCAACCTCCTCTGTGTGACAGTCAGTATATGACCTGTCCCTCTGGTCTGTGACCTGTGACCTCTGTCAGGTGACATTGACCCCTGGCGTGAGCTCAGCGTTCTGGAAGAGGACTTGGACAAGGAGGACAAAGATATGGCCATCCTCATCAAGGGCACCTCCCACTGTGCCGACATGAACCCCGGCGGCGCTGCAGACCGCCCCGCCCTGAAGCAGGCCCGCAAGGTATGGCACACGGCAGGCTAGACAACACTAAGTTGATGTAACTGAGAGAGACACTGACTGTGAGCTTTGGTGGCACATGAAGAGTAATGTGTGTTTCAGAACTGTATGTCTCAATTGAACACTTTGGGCCGGTTTCCCAGAAACAAAAAAAGCATGGTCAATGGTCAATAGCTTGTTAGTCCAAGACTAAACTAAATCTGTGTCCAGGAAACTGCCCCATTGTCTATATCTTATGTCATTAGTGAATATTATTTTTAAACTTCTCTTCCCCTCATCCTGATCTGTCTTTTTTCTCTCTGGTTGTCAGGCCATTGAGAGGAAAGTTGCCAAGTGGCTGAAGGAAGCTGCCTGGAAGCTTGTGGGCTGATGGACCCAACGATGATCAGGTTACCTGATCATCTGACCTTCCTGACCATCACTCAGCCAATCAAACTTTGGGCAGTGAATCACATGGTGCTGTGGACTGAGCCCCTCTTCATGTTTCTCCCCATGGGTCAGGTCCTCTAAGGTGGTGTTCTTCTGGTTTTTTTTCTAACATTCTTCTAGTGTTTTCCTGTTGTTTTTCCTATGGTTTTTCCTGGTGTTTTCCTAACATTTTTCTAGTGTTTTTCCTATGGTTTTTCCTGGTGTTTTCCTAACATTTTTCTAGTGTTTTTCCTATGGTTTTTCCTGGTGATTTCCTAATGTTTTTCTAGTGTTTTTCCTATGGTTTTTTCCTGGTGTTTTCCTATTGTTTTTCTAGTGTTTTTCCTATGGTTTTTTCCTGGTGTTTTCCTATTGTTTTTCTAGTGTTTTTCCTATGGTTTTTCCTGGTGTTTTCCTAATGTTTTTCTAGTGTTTCTCCTATGGTTTTTCCTGGTGTTTTTCCTGGTGTTTTCCTATTGTTTTAACTGGTGTTTTTCCTGGTGTTTCCCTAACGTTTTTTCTAGTGTTTTTCTAACGTTATTCTAGTTTTTACGTTTGTGGTTTTCTAACATTTCTCTAACGTTTTGTGTTTTTCCTAACGTTTTTCTAGTGTTTTTCTAACGTTTTCATAGTGTTTATTGAACGTTTTTATAGCGTGCTTGAAATTTACTCCAGTATATAAGTTATAGATTTATATTTTAATAGACAGTTTTAGTAATTTAGGGAAACACTTATAATGCTGTACACAGTATTTAAGTTTCCTAACTACGCCCTGGTAGCGTATAGCTAACCAGAGAGTCCCAGTATAAGACGACTTTAGCATCATGGAGTGTTCTAATGTTTACAGACTGTTCACACATTTTCCTTGGTCTGGATTCAGTGAAGTTATCTCAGACAAAACATTATCTGAATGTGTGCTGGATTGCTTCGTAGCGTGTGTGGATCTTTTTTAGGAGGAGTTAATTTGATTTAATCCTGCGAGTTGGAAAAGTATCATCAATAAAAGTTTGCTGATAATCTGGTGTCTGTTTTCTGTGGATTGTGGGATATTGCTGTTGACTGAAATTCATTTTAAGAGATATTTTACCGCCAAACTATTTTTTGTATTTTGTTCATTAGCCCACTGTTACTAAGATCCCAGAAGAATGTGCATGGCAGCAGTCGAGTTTCAGTATAGAGCAAAAACTGTGATGATGATGCAAATTATATTCAAATGACTAAAAATGCTAAGAAAGTCGACTAAAATATCACCTTTTTTAACTGTTTAAATCTTTAATCTCAGCAGGGGGCGCCAATGCTATACACATATATCCAGTCAATGGCACATTTCCAGTTTATAAAACTCTGAAGACTGTTGTGTGTTTGAGTTTGTTTACATGCATGTTTGTGGTGGTCTTCATGAATACATTAACATAAACAATATATGTGCCAGCATATTGAGGTATTTAGCACCATGTGTGTCTTTGTGTATGTTTAATTATCTTTGCACTTTGAGTGTGTGGGTGTCTGATCTGTTTGTGTGTGTCATCCGTGCATGCAAAATAGTGTGTGTGTGTGTGTGTGTTATTTTTTGTGTGCATCGTTGAGTTGGTGCAGATACTGTGTGTGTTTGTGAGTTACGAGAGAGGTGAGCAAGAGCCAGTTGTCCCAAGGCCATCTGTTACCCCGTGGGGTGGAGGGGTGGTGATGGTCCTGCTGCTCAGGCCTGCCCCTCGCTGATTGATGATCTCCACTCCCCCGGATTCGACCAGGTCACGACCTCCCACTACTGACCACCCTACAGAGAGAGCTCAATCACACACACAACGCACACACAACTCCTGTTAGTGATAATAAACTACAGTTTATTTTACTAGGACACACACACATAATAACACATACACTCTCAGATACACTCTCAGTGCTGTACTTCCATGCACACATTCACATTCAAGCACACACAGAGCGTCTTTAGCAGTTACACAGCAGTCCATTTCCCACAGTACCCAACCGCATGGAGCCCCTCAATGTTTAGATACACACACAGTGTGGCGTAGATTCACCCACACCCCAGCATGTTCCTTCTTGCTTGTCTCTCTCTGGTGGATGTTTGAATTATACCCAGGTTGTGGGGTATGATAAGACCTTTACTACTTCCTGTTCTGGGAGTGAGTACACACCAGGACTAGCCAGGTGGCTCAGTATGCTTTTCTCCATGTTGTGCATATATTCCTATTTGAATGAAAAGCACACATATTCTCCAACATGGAGAGAGAGAGTGACCACATTAGAGACACATATTTCCCACAGATCACACAAAGAATTTGAAAACAAATCAAACATTGATGAACTCCCATATCTGTTAGGCTAAATACAGCAGTGTGCAATCACAGCAGCAGGATGTGTGGCCCGTTGCCATGACAAAAGGGCAACCAGAGGAGCACAAACAACAATGTAAATACCACCCATATTTATATCTTTATTTCATATTTCATCATACTTTATCTACTTGCACATTGTTACAACACTGTACACAGCAAATAATATATTTTAAATGTCTATGTTCTTTCAAACTTTTGTGAGTGTAATGTTTACTAATGTTTCCCTTGTTTACTTCCCTTTTGTTTGTCTCTTCCATTTGCTTTGGCAATGTAAACATGTTTCCCATGTCAATAAAGCCTTTTGAATTGAATTGAATTGAGAGAGAGTGAGAGAGACCAACCTTCTGAGATTCTCGCACTTAATAACTTTACTATATCACATTCTATACATCTATACTAGTATAGGCCTACACCAAATATGATCAAATCAAATGTTATTTGTCACATGTGCCAAATACAACAGGTGTTCACCTTACAGTGAAATGCTTACAAGCCCTTAACCAACAATGCAGTTTTAAGAAAAATACCTACAAAAAAATAAAATAAAAGTAACAAATAATTAAAGAGCAGCAGTAAAATAACAATTATGAGGCTAAATACAGGGGGTACCGGTACAGAGTCACTGTGCTTTTAGGCCTTCTGACCAATATTCCTCATCTCTACAGTGCCGGCAGGTTTTTTTCCAAGCTCTTTTATCACCAATGTTACGTTATGTATTTATTATACACACACACACACACACAGACGCAATCACAGTATCAGCAAGCACTGACAGAGCGACAGGGAATGCTTTTTCTCTCTCTCATTCCCTCCCGTCTTCTCCCTCCCCCTCGCCTGTTCCCTTGATCAATGAGTAAGTTCCAGAGTCAGTTCTATTAATCAGAGCCTATCGGCTATCTGTCTCCCACAACAACCAATCACAGCAGCCCGACAGCTGGCCCATGACAAATTGAGCTGGGGGGGGGGCGGGGTGAGACGCACTTTATCTGATCTTAGTCAGGTCACAGCACATCTGCACTTACAGTTGATTCAAGATGATGATTGAAAACGCACACACTAGTGCACAGACAAGTGCACGCTCAACCACCTATAAGAGCACACATGCACACGCATGCACGCACACATTTGGACACAAAGGGACACAGCACACACATTAACTCACGTACATTAGGTGCTTGCATAAAGGAACGCCCATGTATGTAGCTGTACAGGGACGTTTTACTAGTTTGCTAGTTTGCATTCCAACGCATTCTCTAGTGTTGGTGTTGACACGTTCTACTTGAAAAATGAATCTGCCACTTGAGGAAGAACTGATAAATGATTCCATGTTCAGCTTGTCTGTTGTTAGGGGTAAACAAACCATGGTCTGTTTCCATGCTGACAGTTCTGAAAACATTCTCAAACAAACACAGACAGACAGATAGACAGATAGACGTTCACACACGTACCCCCACTACCTACACACGCACACACACACACACACACATACACACACACACACACACACACACACACACACACACACACACACACACACACACACACACACACACACACACACACACACACACACACACACACACACACACACACACACACACACACACACACACACACACACACACACACACACACACACACACACACACACACACACACACACACACACACACACACACACACACACACACACACACACACACACACACCCCCTTCTAGGCCTATGGGCTCCCTAATGCACAGGAGAGCCAATGGGGAGAGCACTCTCTAAATGGCTCTATGTTCAGCACTCTTGTTTTTTTTCCTGTTCTCTTGACTCTCAGTGTTGCTACTGAACCTCCAGTCTCCTCTCCTCTCCTCTGGGCCGTAGAACTGCACAATGCGTGTGTCCCGATAATATCTCCTGAAGTGTACACTCGTTCACTACTTACCACACATCTAAAGGCATTGGATTGGTCGAGGCATGGGTTAGAGGGAGTTTTCACCATATTTCCTATACCAGCCATTTTCTTTCAAATCACTGTGCACACTGAGAGGAAGGAGAGAGGTGTCCCACTATCAATGGAACCCACGGTCACTCCTGTAACTCTCGGCTAAGCCCAACTGTGAACAGTATGACATATCTGCTGGTTCTGCTATGGCCTCCGTCCTCACACCTGAACCTTGATCAAAACAAATACATTTTTCCTTTGCATAATGACCCATTGCCAGAGATTCATTCAGATATTATTGCTAAGATTAGATTGCATCTCTTGCCATTACTTACATTTCCATCCGAGGTTAGCATGGCTCTGGGAGATCTGATTAATGTGGGATGCAGACCACATCACTTCTCTCCTTTGCCCCCCCCCCCCTCTTTCTTCTTCCCTCCCTTCATTTTTCCCCACATCTGTTCATCTATCATTCCCATGGCCAACGGAAGAGAATGAATCCCTCCATCCCATACCTCACTCGCCTGGACAGATGAGACTAAGGAGGGGAGTGATAGGAGAGGCTCGGGTTAGCTTTCATAATATTTCTCTAACATTGAGGAGAAAAACAAGTCAAAACCATGCACTTCTTTTAAGGTGGTCGCTTCTTTGATACCACCAACAGGTGTGTGCTGGTGTGTGCAGGCCATGGGCCATAGCACAATGTGCGATGGCGTGATGTGAGTGTGTACGTGTGTGCATGTGTGTCTTGGTGCATGCGCTTAATTGTGTGTGTTTGCACATGTGTGTACTGGGTATTTGAAACATGTAGATGCACAGTACTACCAAGATGCATTAAATTATCTCAATGCAAAAATGTTTCCCTTCAAACCAAACAAATGACATTCTAGAGGCTTCGTCTACTGACCAGTAAATAAAAGAAGTTATGACCCATCAACAGCACATATCCACATAACGTGACAGCATACAGTATCTGATGCAACACTGTTAAGCAGCCAGACACACACTGGCACACAAACATCCAGAATTCAATACGAAATTCCATAACCTCAAGACAATCAATTAGTTAATGAGGACATTTAATTACTGTAGTACTGGAGGGCGTCTTTTCATGTAATTGTTTGGGGGAAGGACAGAGCAAAAGAAGGGCATGAAACCTTTAACCAATAGTCAAGGCGCTGTATTGGCCAGTTCTCATCTCTTCCATCCTCACTCCCCCTCCTCCCACCTCACCCAAGGCCCAGCCTCCCCAGCAGTGACAGGTAGATTAAAGGGCGTGATAGATGCCCCTCTCTCTATCTCCCTCCTCGCTCTTTCTCCATCTATCACTGGACCAGCTGTAATTGCGGCTGCGTCGAGCTGGCACTGCAAGCCTCCATCCATCTCCTTAATAACAAACAGTCAGGGAAACGGATGGGGCTCCAGCCCAGACTTAATCTCCATCTATAAGGAGAGTGGAGGAGGGAGGGAGGGAGAGAGAAAGAGGGGAACTAGGGAGAGAAACAAGGGGAGAAACTGAGAGAGTGGCTGGCGAAAGGCAGTGATGACTTCACCAAAAGAAGGGAAACATGAAATGGTGGAGGGATGGAGAGGAGTGTAGGGCAGGAGTGGGAGAGAGAGTGTTTAAGTGTAGTGAATGAAGTACAGTGTCAAAGCAGGTGGAGACAGAAATGCAGACAGGCAGAGAGAGAATAAGTTCACAGACAATATTTTCACGGTGATGAAAATGGGCTGGTAGGATGACAGAGAGAGAAAAAAGAGAGAGAGAAAGGGAGAGAGAGAGAAAGAGAGAGATAGAGAAAGAAAGGGAGAGAGAGAGAGAGAACGGGAGATAGAGAGAGGGAGATGTCCTCATGTGTGCTACCTATATCCCCCCAGTATAATCCCCATACTTTAATAATGACAACTTCTCCATCCTAGAGGTGGAGATCAACAATTTTCAGGATCAGGAAACATGTACTAGTCTGTGACGACCTAAATGCCAGAACTGGACAAGAACCCGACACCCTCAGCACACAGGGGGACAAACACATACCTGGAGCTGACAGCATTCCCTACCCCATATGCCCCCCTAGACAATATAACTAACAAAAATGTAGCTCCTGCAACACAACTCCTGCAGCGCTGACTGTAGCTGGGTATGTACATAGTCAATGGTAGGCTTTGAGAGGACTCCTATGGTAGGTACACCTACAGCTCATCTCTTGACAGTAGTACTGTAGACTACTTTATCACTGACCTCAACCCAGAGTATTTTAGAGTCAGTCAGTCCACTGACACACCTATCAGATCACAGCAAAATCACACTCTACTTAAACAGAACTATGCTCAATCATTTAGGCATCAAAGACAAAGGAACTGAAGAATATTAAGAAATGCTATAGATGGAAGCAAAATAGTGTGTAAATCTACCAAAAAACTTAGGCAACAACTAATTCAATCCCTTCTAGACAATTTCCTGGACATAAGGTTTCACTGTAATAGTGAAGCTGTAAACTTGGCAGTAGAAAACCTAAACAGTATATTTGACTTCTCAGCTTCCCTATCAAACCTAAAGAAATTGAGAAACCTATCCAACCAAAAACATAGAGACCCAAAAAAACTTAGCCTGTGCCTTCACTATGGTGAATCACTAAAACAATACAAAAATACACTATGGAAAAATAAAGAACAGCACATCAGAAATCAGCTCAATGTACAGTAACTGAAGAATCCATAGAATCGAACCACTTCTGGGAAAATTCTAAACAAACGTAGATGTCACGCCTTGTTCCTGTGATTGTCTCCACTTCAAAATAGCTTTTGACTCAATTTGGCATGAGGGTCTGCTACACAAATTGATAGAAAGTGGTGTTGGGGGAAAAACATACGATGTTATGAAATCCATGTACACAAACAACTGTGCGGTTAAAATTGGCAAAAAAACACATTTCTTTCCACAGGGCCGGGGGGTGGGCCAGGGATGCAGCTTAAGCCCCACCCTCTTCAACATATATATCAACAAATTGACAAGGGCACTAGAACAGTCTGCAGCACCCGGCCTCACCCTACTAGAATCTGAAGTCAAATGTCTACTGTTTGCTGATGCTCCGGAGCTTCTGTCCCCAACCAAGGAGGGCCTACAACAGCACCTAGATCTTCTGCACAGATTCTATCAGACCTGGGTTCTGACAGTAAATCTCAGTAAGACAAAAATAATGGTGTTCCAAAAAAGGTCCAGTTGCCAGGACCACGAATACATTTATAAAACCCATTTCCCTTTATGGTTGTGAGGTCTGGGGTCCGCTCACCAACCAAGAATTCACAAAATGGGACGAACACCAAATTAAGACTCTGCAAGCAGAATTCTGCTAAAATATCCTAAGCGTACAACGTAAAACACCAAATAATGCATGCAGAGCAGAATTAGGCCGATACCCGCTAACTTTCAAAATCCAGAAAAGAGCAGTTAAAATCTACAACCACCTAAAAGGAAGCGATTCCCAAACTTTCCATAACAAATCCATCACCTACAGAGAAATTAACCCGGAGAAGAACCCTAAGCAAGCTGGTCCTTGGTCTCTGTTCACAAACACAAACAGACCCCACAGAGCCCCAGATCATGAGAAAACAAAAAATAAATTACTTGACACATTGGAAAGAATTTCCAAAAATCAGATCAAACTGAAATGCTATTTGGCCCTAAACAAAAAGTACACTTTGGCAGAATACCTGACCACTGTGACTGACCCAAAATTAAGGACAGCTTTGACTATGTACAGTGAGCATAGCCTTGCTATTGAGAAAGGCCACCCACCGTAGGCAGACCAGGTTCTCAAGAGAAGACAGGCTATGTGCACACTGCCCACAAAATGAAGTGGAAACTGAGCTGCACTTCCTAACCTCCTGCCAAATGTGTGACCATATTAGAGACACATATATCCCTCAGATTACACAGACCCACAAAGAATTTGAAAACAAATACAATTTTGATAAACTCCCATATCTATTGGGTGAAAAACCAGTGTGTAATCACAGCAGCAAGATTTGTGACCTGTTGCCACAATTTAAGGTCAACCATTGAAGAACAAACGCCATTGTAAATACAACCCATTTTTATGTTGATTTTCCCTTTTGCACTTTAACTATTTCCGCATCATTACAACACTGTATATAGACATATTACATTTGAAATGTCTTTATTCTTTTGAAACTTTTGTGAGTGTAATTTTTACTGTACATTTTTTATTATTTATTTTGCTTTTGTTTATTATCTACTTCATTTTTTAAAATTGAAATTTAATTGAGAGAGAGAGAGAGTGAGAAAGAGGGACAGAGAGAGAGAGAGAGAGAGAGAGAGAGAAAGAGAAAGAGAAAGAGAGCGAGAGCGAGATAGAGAATTTATGTCCATGCGGCCAGACAACACAGAAACTGGAGAGGCACAAGCTCATAAAAAAGCACTCTGCCCCTCCCCTCCGTGCTTTTATCCCTCTCTCTCCCACCTCTTCTCCCCTTTGGAAAGTGCCGCTCCTTGACTGGCAGGTCCCCTCACTCTGATGTTCCCGCTGGACCGTGGGTAACCCAGGGTCACGGCAACCATATTCCCTTCATGGCGGAGTCAACCGTGTCAACTAGCATGGTTGGCCAAGGTTACCAAACCAAGGGCAACCGGTAGTGTTTATCCCAGGGGCTCCCTCCTCTTCCACAGGCAACTATGTCAACGGCCCACCGTTTTACCGTTAACATGCTGGACACGAGACACAGTCTATGTCAGAGATGGGCAACTTTGATGGGGCTGGGGGACCCCAAAAAATCTGATTCTCATCATGAGGGGCCACAGTGGTTCGCAGATCTGCGTATCCTCAACCATACCCACACATGCAGTCAGTTGGCCCTAGTGTTTTGGGGGCCCTAAGCAAACATTTTAGTGGCACCCATCTTGACAGTAGACAGAAAGTGTTGAGGTCCTGCAATTCTACACATTTTGCCATAGGGTGGAGAGAAATCATTTCAGTTTTTAAATTGATATCTGAGTGAGAGTGACTAACCAAATCAATTGGGGCCCCTCCGGTCGATAATTCAACCATGATTATTACAAGTTTAGATAGCTGGCTAGACTAACTTAAAACTGCTGATGCACAACCAAATTTCAATATTGCAACTCTCAACAATAATTTATTCTAGATCCCACCTGTTTTGAGACCCACATTTTTTGCAAACAAATAATAATTTTAAAAAAAATATACATACAGTGCCTTGCGAAAGTATTCGCCCCCCTTGAACTTTGCGACCTTTTGCCACATTTCAGGCTTCAAACATAAAGATATAAAACTGTATTTTTTTGTGAAGAATCAACAACAAGTGGGACACAATCATGAAGTAGAACGACATTTATTATTTCAAACTTTTTTAACAAATCAAAAACGGAAAAATTGGGCGTGCAAAATTATTCAGCCCCCTTAAGTTAATACTTTGTAGCGCCACCTTTTGCTGCGATTACAGCTGTAAGTCGCTTGGGGTATGTCTCTATCAGTTTTGCACATTGAGAGACTGACATTTTTTCCCATTCCTCCTTGCAAAACAGCTCGAGCTCAGTGAGGTTGGATGGAGAGCATTTGTGAACAGCAGTTTTCAGTTCTTTCCACAGATTCTCGATTGGATTCAGGTCTGGACTTTGACTTGGCCATTCTAACACCTGGATATGTTTATTTTTGAACCATTCCAATGTAGATTTTGCTTTATGTTTTGGATCATTGTCTTGTTGGAAGACAAATCTCCGTCCCAGTCTCAGGTCTTTTGCAGACTCCATCAGGTTTTCTTCCAGAATGGTCCTGTATTTGGCTCCATCCATCTTCCCATCAATTTTAACCATCTTCCCTGTCCCTGCTGAAGAAAAGCAGGCCCAAACCATGATGCTGCCACCACCATGTTTGACAGTGGGGATGGTGTGTTCAGCTGTGTTGCTTTTACGCCAAACATAACGTTTTGCATTGTTGCCAAAAAGTTCAATTTTGGTTTCATCTGACCAGAGCACCTTCTTCCAAATGTTTGGTGTGTCTCCCAGGTGGCTTGTGGCAAACTTTAAACGACACTTTTTATGGATATCTTTAAGAAATGGCTTTCTTCTTGCCACTCTTCCATAAAGGCCAGATTTGTGCAATATACGACTGATTGTTGTCCTATGGACAGAGTCTCCCACCTCAGCTGTAGATCTCTGCAGTTCATCCAGAGTGATCATGGGCCTCTTGGCTGCATCTCTGATCAGTCTTCTCCTTGTATGAGCTGAAAGTTTAGAGGGACGGCCAGGTCTTGGTAGATTTGCAGTGGTCTGATACTCCTTCCATTTCAATATTATCGCTTGCACAGTGCTCCTTGGGATGTTTAAAGCTTGGGAAATCTTTTTGTATCCAAATCCGGCTTTAAACTTCTTCACAACAGTATATCGGACCTGCCTGGTGTGTTCCTTGTTCTTCATGATGCCCTCTGCACTTTTAACGGACCTCTGAGACTATCATAGTGCAGGTGCATTTATACGGAGACTTGATTACACACAGGTGGATTGTATTTATCATCATTAGTCATTTAGGTCAACATTGGATCATTCAGAGATCCTCACTGAACTTCTGGAGAGAGTTTGCTGCACTGAAAGTAAAGGGGCTGAATAATTTTGCACGCCCAATTTTTCAGTTTTTGATTTGTTAAAAAAGTTTGAAATATCCAATAAATGTCGTTCCACTTCATGATTGTGTCCCACTTGTTGTTGATTCTTCACAAAAAAATACAGATTTATATCTTTGTTTGAAGCCTGAAATGTGGCAAAAGGTCGCAAAGTTCAAGGGGGCCGAATACTTTCGCAAGGCACTGTACACCTTAGCTCTGTCAGGAGGAATGGGCCAAAATTGTCCCAACTTATTGTGGGAAGCTTGTTGAAGGCTACCCAAAACGTTCGACCCAAGTTAAACTATTTAAAGGCAACGCTACCAAATACTTATTGAGTGTATGTAAACTTCTGATCCAATGGGAATGTGATGAAAGAAATAAAATAAATAAAAGCTGAAATAAATTATTCTCTCTACTGTTATTCTGACATTTCACATTCTTAAAATAAAGTGGTGATCCTAACTGACCAAAGACAGGGAATTTTTGCTAGGATTAAATGTCAGGAATTGTGAAAAACTGAGTTCAAATGTATTTGGCTAAGGTGTACGTAAACTTCTGACTTCAACGGTATGCTTGGGGTCATTGTCCATTTGGAAGACCCATTTGCCACCAAGCTTTAACTTCCTGACTGATGTTCCTCATGATGCCATCTATTTTGTGAAGTGCACCAGTCCCTCCTGCAGCAAAGGATGGTGGGATGGTGTTCTTCAGCTTGCAAGCCCCCTTTTTCTTCCAAACATAATGATGGTCATTATGGCCAAACAGATACATTTTTGTTTCATCATACCAGAGGACATTTCTCCAAAAAATACGATCTTTGTCCCCATGTGCAGTTGCAAACCGTAGTCTGGCTTTTTTTATGGTGGTTTTGGAGCAGTGGCGTCTTCCTTGCTGAGCGGCCACAAGTTATTCGGGTGATTATTAGAGAAACGTAATCATTAAATATTGTAAGAGCTTTCATTGTCTGCCCCTTTATTTATCCTACGGTTCTGACTTGTTGTACAGGGAGTACACTGTAAGAATGGCCCATGTTCTGATTTCTGTCGCTGTACATTTAAAAAAAAGTGCTGAACAAATAGTTATATTGACTACGTCTGTCGTCGCTCTCACAATAATGTCTTAATCGAAATTACGGATGGCCTCTTATCTGATTGTCGTCCCCTTATGCCATAGTTTGTACATCTCAATTGTCAGTAGAAACCACATTTGTTTAAGCAAGTCAGCCATATCAGCTATGTGTTTTTAAAGGCAGTTAATGAGGCTGAATTAACTGTTTCGCTGCCAGAAAAGGCTCCGCTGAAAGCCAGGTGTAGCAGTGGTAAGGTTTTGGGACTGCTGTTGGGACTCTGCTGTTGGGACAGCTTTATGTAGACCCTAACGGTTTGTGGGCACCATTTGTCACGTTATAGTGCAATGAATGTATTATTTAGTGTTGTGTTGTGTAGGCCGTCATTGTAAATAAGAATTTGTTCTTATCTAACTTGCCTATTTAAATAAAGTTTAAATAAAAAACAAAAAAAGTAGTGGCTTTGCTGGCATGCATCCCACTTTTGTTTTTGCCCCACCAAGATTTAAATTCTAAAATCACCACTGGAAATAACAAATATGGAATCATGTAGTAACCAAAAAAGTGTTTCATATTTATCTTTTTAAAATATATTTTAGTTTTGAGATTCTTAAAATAACCACCCTTTGCCTTGATGACAGCTTAGCACACTCTTGGCATTCTCTCAACCAGCTTCGTGAGGTAGTCATCTGGAATGCATTTCAATCAACAAGTGTGCCTTCTTAAAAGTTAATTTGTGGAATGTCTTTCATTTTAAAGCATTTGAGCCAATCAGTTGTGTTGTGACAAGGTATGGGGGTATACAGAAGATAACCCTATTTGGTAAAAGACAAAGTCCATTATATGACAAGAACAGCTCAAATAAGCAAAGAGAAATGACAGTCCATCATTACTTTAAGACATGAAAGTCAGTCAATACGGAAAATTTCAAGAACTTTTAAAGTTTCTTCAAGTGCAATTGCAAAAACCATCAAGCGCTATGATGAAACTGTCTCTCATGAGGACCGCCACAGGAATGGAAGACAGAGTTACCTCTGCTGCAAAGGATACGTTCATTAGAGTTACCAACCTCAGAAATTACAGCCTAAATAAATGCTTCACTGAGTTCAAGTAACAGACACATCTCAATATCAACTGTTCAGAGAAGACTGTGTGAAACAGGCCTTCATGGTCGAATTGCTGCAAAGAAACTACTACTAAAGGACACCAATAATAAGAAGGGACTTGCTTGGGCCAAGAAACTCCAGCAATGGACATTAGACCGGTGGAAATTTGTCCTTTGGTCTGGAGTCCACATTTGAGATTTTTGGTTCCAACTGCTGTGTCTTTGTGAGATTTGGTTGGGCTATCATTTGTTTTTCAACAAGACAATGACCCAACACACCTACAGGCTGTGTAAGGCTATTTTAGCAAGAAGCAGTGTTGGAGTGTTGCATCAGATGACCTGGCCTCCACAATCACCTGACCTCAACCCAACTGAGATGGTTTGGGATGAGTCGAACCGCAGAGGAAAGGAAAAGCAGCCAACAAGTGCTCAGCATATGTGGGAACTCCTTCAAGACTGTTGGAAAAGCATTTCAGATGAAGCTGGTTGAGAGAATGCCAACAGTGTGCAAAGCTGTCATCAAGGCAAAGGGTGGCTATTTGAAGAATCTAAAATATAAAATATATTTTATATATATTTATATATATATATAATATAAATATATATAAAGTTTAACACTTTTTTGGTTACTACATGATTCCATATGTGTTATTTCATAGTTTTGATGTCTTCACTATTATTCTACAATGTAGAAAATAGTAAAAATAAAGAAAAACCCTTGAAAGAGTAGGTGTTCAAAAACTTTTGATCGGTAGTGTGTTTTTTTTTAAAGATTTATTAATTTGCAAAAAAAAAAAAACTATTTATTTTGCTTTGTCATTATGGGTTATTGTGTAGATTGATGAGGGGGGGGGGACAATTTCATCCGTTTTAGAATAAGGCTGTAACCTAACAAAATGTGGAAAAAGTCAAGGGGTCTGAATACTTTCCGAATGCACTGTATGTGGGTACATGTGCTATCTACGTGAAGGCCACGCAGTAGAAATCATGACTATATGGACCGCTGAGGTTTTGTATTGCCATGGATGTAGAGGGAGGGAGTGAGTCCAGCTAGAGATAGGCCTAGTGTTAATAATGAGGTAATGCTGATTGTTTCTGCCTCTGGATACAGCAGGAGTGTATTTATTCGTGCACATCGCAGTAAACTTTTTGTTATGGAAAAGGTTTTGCAATAGAAACAAATTTAGGTTAGTCCCTCCCCGTTTCGGCCAGTTTGCTTCCATTTGGTTCCTAGTGAATACGCCACAGTAGACCAGGAGATCTCCCAATGGGCTGGCTGATGTGATGTACAGGTCCAGTAGGGACGGAGGGTTTGCACAATGTCAATAAGAAACATTTAATCAATGTAATGTGTTGGCAAATTTTAATCAGTCTAGCAGAAAATTGTGATATTTGGTTTAAAAACAATTCTCAAATGACTTATATCCAGAAAACACAAAAATAGACACACAGATGAACATGGATATGCAAACAGGTACACATTTACACCCATTTACATCCTGCTCAGCCTCTCTATGCTCTTTAGCCTTGGGCAATGTCTGCAGTAAGGCCTAGCTTTGAATCACGAGCACCTTGACATTGACACCCCCCCCCCCCCCCCCCCCACAAATGCACAGCAGCAGCTGCTCCAACCCTGACAGGGCCTGACAAACAACTGCAGCAGCCTTGCAATATAGGCTACTCAGAACTACTCCTTTTAACAACCTCTCCCTACACTGAAAATATTGTATATAGTGTGACGTCCTTAGTACACCAGCATCCTTGTCAAAAGATTCCCGACCCCTAATTGCATAGGTGGGTTGGACTTAAGCCTTGTTCACACTGCAGGCATTAATGCTCAAATCAGTTTTGTTTTTCAAATCCATTTTGGAATACTGACTGTCCAAACAGCAAGTTACAAGTGACCAAATTGGATTGGTGTGTGGTTCAGACAGCAGTCATTTGCTGACATGGCTACACTAGTCGTCATAGTAACGACGGGTGTCTGCGCAGTGGTGTGGGTTGATTGGTGGTGGTGCTCACTAAGAAGTTATGTAGCAAGCTAAGGTGACAACAATGCTTACCATGGATGTTTCCCAGTTGCTCAGCATGTTCAAAATCATAGTGTAAGAACACTTTTTTAAAGCCTCAAAGGATAAGATGATCTTTTAAAGTGAGTTATTTTTGGCTAGCCACAGCAGTCAACTAGCTAGCTAGCCACAGCAGTCAAGTAGCTAGCTAGCCACAGCAGTCAACGAGCTAGCTAGATAGCTGTTTAACTTTCTAGCACATTAACAAATTTGTTTGGAAACCATTAACAAGCTAGTTAGTTACCACATGTTCTTGTCAAACTGTCAACAGAGTAGCTAGCAAGCAACAAAATATGCCATTGTAAAGTCTAAAAACCACTTGAGGGCAAATAAATCAGATTTGACTGTTTATGGTCAGGAAGTCACATGGCCAGGAATCAGATTTGTATCTGATTTCAAACTACTTACTAAGGTGGTTTTAAATGTGTATTGAAATATCCAATTCCATGTGCTTTTTGGCTGTTCAGACTGCAGGAAAAAGAACAGATTTGATTCGGAATTTGCAACAACAACAAAAATGGATTTAAAATCAAATCAAATTGGTTACATACACATACTTAGCAGATGTTATTGCGGGTGTAGCGAAATGCTTGTGCTCCTAGCTCCATAAGTGCAGTAATATCTAATAGAGATCGACCAATTATGATTTGTCAACGCCGATACGATTATTGGAGGACCAAAAAAAGTAAAGTAAAATGTATTTGTAATAATGACAATTACAACAATACTGAATGAACGCTTATTTTAACTTCATATAATACATCAATAAAATCAATTTAGCCTCAAATAAATTATGAAACATGTTCAATTTGGTTTAAATAATGCAAAAACAAAGTGTTGGAGAAGAAAGTAAAAGTGCAATATGTGCAAGAAATGTAAGAAAGCTAACGTTTAAGTTCCTTGCTCAAAACATGAGAACATATGAAAGCTGGTGGTTCCTTTTAACATGAGTCTTCAATATTCCCAGGTAAGAAGTTTTAGGTTGTAGTTATTATAGGAATTATAGGACTATTTCTATCTATGCCATTTGTATTTCATATACCTTTGACTATTGGATGTTCTTTAGGCACTTTAGTATTGCCAGTGTAACAGTATAGCTTCCGTTTCTCTCCTCGCTCCTACCTGGGCTCGAACCAGGAACACAACGTCAACAGCCACCGTCGAAGCAGCGTTACCCATGCAGAGCAAGGGGAACAACTACTCCAAGTCTCAGAGCGAGTGACGTTTGAAACGCTATTAGCGCCCTCCCCGCTAACTAGCTAGCCATTTCACATCACATCGTTACACCAGCCTAATCTCAGGAGTTGATAGGCTTGAAGTCATAAACAGTGCAGAGCTGCTGGCAAAACGCACAAAAGTGCAGTTTGAATGAATGCTTATGAGCCTGCTGGTGCCTACCATCGCTCAGTCAGACTGCTCTATCAAATCATAGACTTAATTATAACATAATAACACACAGAAATGCGAGCCTTAGGTCATTAATATGGTCGAATCCGAAAACTATCATCTCGAAAACAAGACGTTTATTCTTTCAGTGAAATACGGAACCGTTCCGTATTTTATCTAACGGGTGGCATCCATCAATCTAAATATTCCTGTTACATTGCACAACCTTCAATGTTATGTCATAATAACGTAAAATTCTGGCAAATTAGTTCACAATGAGCCAGGCGGCCCAAACTGTTGCATATACCCTGACTCTGCGTGCAATGAACGCAATTTCACCTGGTTAATATTGCCTGCTAAACTTGAATTATTTTAGCTAAATATGCAGGTTTTAAAATATATACTTCTGTGTATTGATTTTAAGAAAGGCATTGGTGTTTATGGTTAGGTACACGTTGGAGCAATGACAGTCCTTTTTCGCGAACACACACTGCATCGATTATATGCAACGCAGGACACGCTAGATAAACTAGTAATATCATCAACCATGTGTAGTTATAACTAGTGATTATGATTGATTAAGTTTAATGCTAGCTAGCAACTTACCTTGGCTTCTTACTGCATTCGTGTAACAGGCGGGCTCCTCGTGAGGCAGGTGGTTAGAGCGTTGGACTAGTTAACCGTAAGGTTGCAAGAATGAATCCCTGAGCTGACAAGGTAAAAATCTGCCATTCTGCCCCTGAACAAGGCAGTTAACCCACCGTTCCTAGGCCGTCATTGAAAATAAGAATATGTTCCTAACTGACTTGCCTAGTTAAATAAAGATGAAATAAAGGTGTAAAAAATAATAATACAGATTTCCGATTGTTATGAAAACTGGAAATCGGCCCTAATTAATCGGCCAATCCGATTAATCGGTCAACCTCTAATATCTAACGATACACACAAATCTAAAAGTTAAAAAAAAAAAAAAATATATATATATATATATATATATATATATATATATATATATATATATTAGGATGAGCAATGTTGGAGTGGCATTGACTAAAATACAGTAGAATAGAATACAGTATATACACATGAAATGAGTAAAGCAGTATGGAAACGTTATTAAAGTGACTAGTGATTCCATGTCTAGGTACACAGGCCAGCAGCCTCTGAGGTGCAGGGTTGAGTAACCGGGTGGTAGCTGGCTAGTGACGGGAGTCCCTTCAAACTGCCAGTGCTGAAGAGGTGCTAGGCTGAGGCTATAAAGGGGCAATCTGCATCCATTGTTTGACTTTTAAATGAATGATATATAGGCTGCCCATTGATTCTTGAAGAATATATGTTAGAAATGTCTCATGTCCTGAGTTCAATTGTCATACTCCAACAGAACCCAAAATACATAGGGTGGCCGTTTTGTTGTGGTTTCAACTGCAGATTCCCACTTTAAGTCCTGAGGCTTTACTTCTAAAGTCACTGCATTGGTGTCAAAAATGGGATGACATGGACTTCATTGAAGCACAAGGGTGTGCTCCCACAAGGGACATTGTCTAGTGGTGCATCCCAACAACACCAGCAACCTCATCAATATGTTTGGATCTTGCACAATAATGGCTTGGATGTTGGACTGACAAAGATAAGGGCATAGGGCACAAGTCCCAGTCTACCCCCGAATTTGCTGCAGTTGGCTACTATGCACAAGTAATCTCTTCATGAAGCCCTACACACAATATTGAAACACGCACCATACATGCATCGATTACATTTATGTTTGTAAAATGTTGCCTATTAAATGTATACATTTATTTTAACCCATGATGACAAACATAAAACAATCAGAATATAAATTGAAATGGATGTATCCCTGTCAATCAATTAGAAATATCCTATTAAGCCGTGTAGTTAGTGACTTTTCCTGTCCGTTCACATGTTTCATTGATGCTATGGATTCAATGTTAGTTGGGTCTAAAGGCTATGATCATCGCTATTGTGAATTAACCTCCCGCGGTGTCAAAAGGCCGCAGATTGGTTGATGTTACGGCGCTCGCTGGCTGCACCCTAAGTCATGCCCTAAGCCGCCCGCGGTCAAGCCTTGCCCCGGCCCATGTGCCTGCAACCGCGCTGCCGATTGAAGTTCGGCCGCCTGTTGGTCCCTAGCCGCGGGAGAGGGGAAAGAGAACCGTTTTGAATAATTATTATATAACTTTATAGTAATTTACAACACAAGACGAGGTCCACGGAGCTGTGAAAGTTTCCCCTCCAGTTAAAACGAGAAAACACTATTTTTAGAAGGATAGCCTGGTTTTTACACATCTTCTGAACAATAAAATGGCCTGCTGTTCCAAGCAAAGTTGGGACATTAGGGCACTGTAATGGAGAAGACATATCAATTACATTGATTCAACAAAACAAAAACCCACTACTATAGTCATCATCAGCCAATAAATGTATTGCCATAGGCCTATCCTATTGAAAACTATTTATGACCTGATTTGTCATCATACGATAATGTTATCATGCGTAAAAACGATAGGACATTTAATAGCCTATTCTATAATTACTTTTATGATACCAAAATGCACTGTGGGGGGTTGTTCCAGGGTTGTTAAATTAACCTGGCTATACAGAAATGTATCCGAATTCTGAATTGTGCGGCCAATAACCAACATGGTAATATAGCCTATCAGAAAGAATCATCAGCATTTTCTGTGAACTGTACTTAATTTGACATGCTACTCAAAACAACAAATGCAGTTACTGAGAGTTGGGATGACGCGTTGGAAACAATACGGACATTATTTTCAGTAGGAATAACGATTGTATGGCGCCCATTAATAAATGCGCGCACTATCCTGCAGAGTATGGAATATAAAGACGACGAGATAATATGAAGAAAATGCTGTGCTCGCGCTCAAATCTTGGAGTTATCAGATATTAACTTGTCATGGCTTAGCAAAGGTGAAAGGGAGCGAATAAACTGTGCCAATGCATGCTATGTGAGTGTGGAGCGTGCCATTGGAATAAAACGAGGGGATCCTGGGTATGTAATGCGCGAGTGTGTGTGATAAGAAGGTGGGGGTTAGAGACCCCGTCGTGTTTTGACCCCCCAAACAACTCCCAACCACCATCTCTCCCCTCACCGTCTCTGCCTCTCTCAATGTTTAAAGCAACATCGCCCATGTCGCTGTGAAAATTTCCAGCCTGTCGCGACAGCCCATGGACAGCGAGAACGGCCAAAAAGGACGCAATTTCTCCTCACCAAGCATCTCGCCTGCGAGCCGGACCCTAAGACATAACGTGCGGACCCACCAGCGCGCTCTCGAAACCGAAGCCAATGCAGGATACCACGAGCACCGCCTGAGAGTGACTTTAACCTACACGTCAAATCTAGGTTTCGGTGGGATATTTTATGAAATCATATTTTTCTAAAATAGTGTACTGTATTTCTATAATCTTTGATGCCTACATGTGAAATGGCCTAATGGTTTATATGTTGTTATTTGTGATAGCTGTTCAATACACATCGCTTTTATGGTCGTGCACCTCTAAGTTTGGATCATAAAGCTGCTTGATTGCAATAAAAGTAACGATTCGATTCACTTCGGAATAACATGTAGTGTATTGTAGCCCATAGTAGCCTCGGCTATTGCTATAGCCTAATCACGGTACACTCAGGGTCAGCTGTTTTTTATAACCAAACCCCTTCTTAATTAATAATGATGAGATTAAAGGTTTGATTCTACAACTGTTATAATTTCACCTCTATTAGTATATTAAAGAGCGCATTATTTTCATCAGATAATCTGTATACAGGACGCAGAACGCCTGCGCTGGACAGCCGGTCTGGTCTCATCCTTCCCAGAGTAGGATTGGCTTCCGTGTCGCATGGATAAGAGGGTATGATGGCTGTTTACTCTATTCTACTGCATACTTTACACTCACTCATCATTTGTAGTGTCACGGTAGTGCGTATCCTTCTCTCCAGATAATAATCTTGCTAGTTTGGTTATTATGTAGAATTTTGCCTCTTTGCTCGGTCCTTACGTTTTGATGTAGCGCCCCTCGCTGCCTGTCTCGCCTCCCTCCCTGTCCTCCCTCGTGTAGGCCAAAGCTCCCAGCTATTCAGGGCCAATGAAGGCAGCAGCAATATGTCAAGGAGTTCACATCAATCTATCAGAAGGAATAACCTTATTGACATAATTGTGCATGCTCTGAATATATAGACTGACCTGACCTAAATCATTAGGGTCGTGTCGACATAATGTCAAGCAGCCTAGTTTGACATGTGGAAACATCCTATACATTTCATATAGGCTACATTTCACATATATTATCTTGCTTATAAATTTGCTGTTCATTTGTCTTTATATTTCAATATAGGGTCACGTATAAATGAGCAAGTGTCAGAATGATACTATTCTCATTACTTTGCAAGAGGTTTAGGACTATAAACATATAGCTTTTATATAGGGTGTACAACGTCTCCCTTGATAGCCATAAACGTTTTCTGGATTTCAATATGTATAGTGAAATATTTGAAATATAGGTTATTTAAAAGTGAAAATGTGTATTTCCTGCAGCAATTAACAGTCGATTATAGGGCCAATAAAAGTGGCTGTGAAAGTGGAAAGACATGATATGTCTATCTATATACAGTATGATGTGTAGTGAGTGTAGGTCGAGGAAAAAGAGAGACAGGGAGAGGCAGACCAAGTCGCTAAGTAGGTCAACTCGTTTGCTACAGTGAGTCCACCGCTCGCAGATCTCGTTGCTATGTGCACTATGCAGTCAGTGGCCACTCTTTTCCATTCCTAAAGATAATTGCCATAGTAGGCTACTCCTGACATTGTATCACACACACAACAGACACATACACGTAACACACTCACCCACACAGCAATAACCTGCTGAATACCAAAGGCTGCAGACAGACATAGGGTACCATCTTTTTTGAATAACTAGTCAAACTCCCATAGAGTGAACTGTTGCACTTTTCTGTATGTAATTACAATTTTAAAAAGATAATAGATGAAATAATAGATGAAATTTAGGACACTTGTTATCTGTGTTTTAATAAGACGTTCGGCTTGCAGTTGAGTGAGGAAATGAAGAAATGTTGTCATCGGCTTCGGGTCGTGCAAATCAAATAAACTTTTCCGGATAGGATTTTTCGGTTTACTGTAATTAGGCCTACAGATGACAATTACGCAAGCGCTTTTTATTAGCATTTTACATTTGCTTTTCGATATATTAGTGTAATCCTGTTAAGAATGTAGTACTTTACGCAAATTAAAGTCAACAAAACAGGTACTTTCTTTGTCCAATTTGATTACAATTCAGACATAGCCTATAGGCTACTTTAGTTCACTGAAATAAGGTCAAGAAAGTGTGTCAGTCAATTATCCATAATTAGCCTAATTCCGGTTATATGCAGCAATGGGAAGTGAATTTGATAAATTATATATGTTGTCCCATGCACTGTAAAATATACAGTGTATCCCACTGTTTACAATTGGCGACACTAGTCTGTCATTTGAGCATATGGCTATTAGGCGACCTTCAATAACGGAAAGAAAAAGCATCCGTTTGGAAACCTGCAGACCATTCTGTTTTCACATAACGATTTACGAGTATTAGGCCTACATGTATGCTAAATGGAAAACTATTCTCACAAACTCTATCACTTTTGATTGAAATAAGCAGGGTGTTGGGACAACATGGCATACGAATTTTAATTTACGTTCCCATTGTTGCTTTTTATTTTGAACATAGGCTACTCGAATGAAATACATTGTATTTGTCTGAATAATGAAACTGTGGAATGGATTTGGAAATATAGACCTATAGTCGAATGTTTGCAAACTTTGTTTTTGCCAATGGAAAGTGATTTGTATGTATTGAATATTGAATATATTGGACATTGCAAGTTCAAACAAGTATTTGTATAGTTTAATCTAACAGTTGTATTACTCAAAAACAACTGCAATAACAAAATATGAAGGAAGCGCATGCTGCAATGTTATCCATCCACTGGTATGTGGTTAATTGTTAGCATTAATATTTCTAATATATGTCATAGCCTATGTGGTAAAACATATGTTCAACTGAATTGCTGAAAAAAATGAACGATATTGCCTATGCCTATATATTGTTTAGCGAACTAAGCTCTCTCTTTGAACTATCCTGATTACGATGAGAATTGCAGTAAATTATACTCGTATTAACACTGCAAGTATTTCTCACATATGAAGCCCTTCTCTCAGCCTCATGCCTTTTAGGAACATTTGAAGAATTAATCTTCTTGATTTTGGTGCTTTGATCAGATGACGCACAGCCGCTACAGTCGCACTGTAATCAGAGAGCTCCTGAGTACACAAAGGCACGGAATCTGATAGTGGTGATTGTGTTAATAGCGAGTATTCATAAAACAAAAGGTGGCACGACAAAACCGCAGAGCAGGTGCACGCTGTGATCACGCAGCCATATGGGACTATGATTGGCCATGCTTTAATCCAGGAGAAAACCACTGGCTTTTGCTGAAAAGCCTTGGAGACTGAAGTCAGCTACAGTTGAACACACATCAGCTCTGTAATGTTGAGAGAGATATGAGACTGACAGCGAGATAGAGAGCATAGGCTCATGTTTATGTATGAATCTCTGTGTGTTTGTTTATCTCATGTCAATTGTCCCAGGGTGGATGTAGCTTTTCCCTCTGAAAAACTGCTCAGCAAGGAGCCTCTAGTCAGTGTTTATGAAGGAGGAGAGAAAATTAGATACAGCTTCGAAGTGATCTGCTTTCATATTCACAGGGGGCCTCATCTCCTAATTTCTCTCTCTCTCTCTCTCTCTCTCTCTCTCTCTCTCTCTCTCTCTCTCTCTCTCTCTCTCTCTCTCTCTCTCTCTCTTTAATTCTTGATCTTACTCACACACACACACACACACACACACACACACACACACACACACACACACGCAAGCCACACACACAAACTTTCTCTACTTCTCTCCACAACTCCTAGGTGTAAAACCAAAACAACACAATACAGATCATTGAAATACACCCCAACACACATTGAATATGTTATCTCTCCCCCCTGTTCCTCAGTATGAAGACCTGGTGCACTACTCAGGGTCAGAGGGCATGCCCGTGGGGGGGTATGGAGAGGTCATGAGGTCACTGCCCCCCCCTCACTATGGCCACACTGTGCCAGATTCCCTCAAACACCACAGGGACCAGATCTATGGGTGAGCAGAAAATAACTATTTCAGTCCAGAGTGTGTGTTTGTTTCATTCTAACAGTATGCAGGTATATTTACTATCAGTGTGCTCTGGGCCTATATGCATTTTCCTGGATGTGTGTGTATGTATTGTGTGCATGCATGTGTGTGAGGTGTGCGTGTGTGCGTGTGCATAATGTGATAACACTGTGTGTGTTCTGTGTGCACAGACATCCCCTGTTTCCACTTCTGGCCCTGGTGTTTGAGAAGTGCGAGCTGGCCACCTGCTCCCCGCGGGATGTCACAGCCCTCTCAGTGCCACCCCACCTCCAAGGCCTGACCAATCACAGTGATGTATGCTCCTCAGACTCCTTCAACGATGACATCGCAGCCTTCGCCAAACAGGTGAGTTACAGCCCTCCGAGCCGGCAGTGATTCATGATTGGATTTTAGATTAGAAGTTTAATAGTCACATGTACAGGGTTGCAGGTGCAATTACAGGGTACAGGGGAAATCTTAAACTCTGAGCTCCAACCATTATCCAAATGACCGTGGACGCCGTTCCTTGTGTGTCTCAGATTCGCTCAGAGAAGCCCATTTTTTCAACAAATCCTGAACTGGACAACCTGGTATGAAAATAAATACAAATGTATATACTGTAACAGCAAAAGAACCAAATGCTCATAACCTACATGTATCAACACACACAGTAATTTAGAGATTGATTAAGAATAACTCAAACGCATTTTGTTCATAGCTACCAATCTGTTCTTGTCCTCAGATGATCCAGGCCATTCAGGTACTACGTTTCCACCTGTTGGAGCTAGAAAAGGTGTGCTTCTTCACTCATCTAAAATCTATTCTCTCTCTCTCTGTCTCTGTCTCCTCTTACCCGTTATGATTCAGACTAGTGACTGCTGAAAGCAGGCAAACCAAACATGATCAGCCATCATACACCTAAACCATTACAGTACTATGCTATTTCCTGACAGCATCTCTTCTCCCTCTTCTTCATCTTCTATTCTCCAGGTTCATGACCTGTGTGATAACTTCTGCAATCGCTACATTACCTGCCTGAAGGGCAAGATGCCCACAGACCTGATTTTGGATGACAGGGAGGGCGGGTCCAAGTCTGACGTGGAGGATTTCACTGGCTCCTGCACCAGTCTGTCAGAGCAGGTAGGTGACACCTGAATGATGAAAAATTAGCTCAAAAGTCTCAGATTTCTCAGTATATCTCTCTCAATATGTCTCTGAAAAAGACATTGATGAAGCCCTATTGGGCAAAATACTTGTCACTAAAGAGGGAATAAATGTTAATTTCTTTTGCTACATTCTCACATCTTTTCCTGTTAATCTCAATATGTTTCTATCTCTTTCCTTCCTTTCTTTCCTCTCTGTAGAATCAGTCGTGGTTGCGGGACCCAGATGACTGTGCGTCCACTCCACTAGGGACCCCTGGCATGTCATGTGGCCTGCCTTCACACAGCACAGACAACTGCAGCGATACGGGTACCTCTAACACACTAACTCATACACACACCTGCACAAACATACACTCATCTTTACAATCACTTATGCTGACAACATAATCGACATACACACATAAACCTGACATCAATTGGACATGTTAACACACACACACACACACACACACACACACACACACGCGCGCGTACTGTGCTAATGCCATATCTCTATTGTCCTCTGGCAGGGGATGGTTTGGATGGGGGCGTGGCCTCCCCCAGTACGGGAGAGGAGGACGAGACGGACCGAGACAGAAGGAACAACAAGAAGAGGGGAATTTTCCCCAAACTGGCAACCAACATCATGAGGGCATGGCTCTTCCAGCATTTATCGGTGAGAAAAGAGAGACAGTAGAAATAATAGTGAGAAGAATGACAGATAGAAGCAGAGAAAAGCAGAGGAGGGGAGCCGAGAGAAGAGGGAGCGGATGAAAGGAGGAAGGGGACATCGTACAGGGTAATGCAAAAAAATGAAGTTGAAATTATAATTAAATGACAGAGAGATAATGTGTGAATAAGACGTTAAATGTTGAATAGTTCTGAACAGAGAGAGAACAATTGATGGTGAAATGTAGTAGTTCTGATAATTAGTAGTTATACTTAAAAACTCTAAAGTCATTCTCACTAATTATGACTGTTCTAGGGGAGAGAGAGAGAGAGAGAGAGAGCGAGAGAGAGAGTAGAGAGAGAGAGAAAGAGAGGAAGAGAGAGAGAGAGAGAGAGAGAGAGAGGTAGAGAGAGAGAGAGATAGTAGAGAGAGAGAGAGAGTAGAGAGAGAGAGAGAGAGAGGTAGAGAGAGAGAGAGAGAGAGGTAGAGAGAGAGAGAGAGAGAGGGGTAGAGAGAGAGAGAGAGAGAGAGAGAGTAGAGAGAGAGAGAGAGAGGTAGAGAGAGAGAGAGAGAGAGAGAGTAAAGAGAGGTAGAGAGAGAGAGAGGTAGAGAGAGAGAGAGGTAGAGAGAGAGTGAAGGGGAAAGGGGCTGCTGCAATTTAAGGGTCACGTCAGTTCATAGAATTTGACTTGAATTTAGATGTAATGGCAGCCATTAGTATTCATCTAATGGTTATAGGTCTAGCTGATTTATTTCATACATGATTTGGGTTTTTCATTCTACATAGATAGTGGTGGGGTCATTTGTGTGTGGTGTATGTGTGAGCCAAAATTCTACATTTGATGATTTTATGGAATGATAATGTATGCCAAAAGCAAAGGCTAAACATGCTCTTGCTGAATCTTAACCAGTTTTGCAAATCCATAATGCCGTTGTTCTGAATGTCCCTTCGCAGCACCCATACCCCTCGGAGGAGCAGAAGAAGCAGCTGGCACAGGACACAGGACTGACCATCCTGCAGGTCAACAACTGGTCAGTACCCCCCTGATCAATAACCAATGATCAGCTTGTGTGTTTTACTACTGTACTGTGTCCCTCGTCGCTCGGTCCTTCACTGACCCCATCAATACTGATCAATCCATTATCACCAAGAGATCCATACGCCCTCTGTTCTAAATATGGCTTGACGGTGAACCATGAAAGAGTTTAAGTGGTTGAAAAGTGAAAGGTTAATATCCTACGCGTTAGTCTTTTTCTCCATTAACTGGTGTTCTCTGCCTCTCCCGACTCTCCTTCTATTCTATCCTCCTCTTTGTGTTCTCTGCTTCTATTCTCCCGCTTTTTCGTATCCCCTTTTTCCTCCCCAGGTTTATCAATGCAAGACGGAGAATAGTACAGCCCATGATTGACCAGTCAAATCGCTCAGGTAATAATACCATGTTATTATCACCGTATTCCCGCTCTAATGTATTGTTATACATTCCTAGGTTGTATGAAGGCTATCGGTGTGTATTTTGAGTGAATATGTGTATAGCTGATCTATATGGACATTCAGGCTAGGTGAATGATGTGGGTGTGTGTTTGGTTGACCAGGTCAAAGTGGTCCTTACAGCCCAGAGGGAGCAGCACTGGGGGGCTACGGACTGGACGGCCAAGCCCACCTGGCTCTCAGGGCAGCAGGTAAGAGACAGAGATAAGGACGACTGGGCCATGTTCATTTAGGCAACAAAGAGAATAAAACGGACTCCTTTCAGTTTTTCCGTTTTAAAAGGTTTCAATATGGTGAACTAGTGTTTTAGGGTCATGCCAGGTGGGCATGACCCTAGTGTTTTTACCAAAACACTCGGTGCACACTCGGTGGTATACACTCTCTCTCTCTCTCTCTCTCTCTCTCTCTCTCTCTCTCTCCTCTCTCTCTCTCTCTCACCGCAGGTCTTCAGGGGATGCCGTCTCTTCCAGCAGAGTACCCCGGGGCCCTGCTGTCCCAGTCTGGCTACCCCCACGCCGGCCCAACCCTGCACCCCTACCCCGGCCCCCACCCCGCCATGCTGCTGCACCCGTCGCCCCACCCCCACCCCGCCGATCCCCTTATAGGCCAGGGCCTGGACATACACGCCCACTAACTGAGAAGGAAGGGTGTGAAGGAGAGGGGAGAGAGGGGCCATCCTGGGGGAGATGGGGGCTCACACACCCGCCACACGCTAACTACGACAGCATGGCGCAGTCCAAATGTTTACATTCCCTGACCTCCACATAGTCACTCAACCCACTCAACCCACTGTCTGCAACATTCATACACTGCCCTTAACATACCACCGCTGGCCCCTCTTATACCATCAATAACATACTTACATTCCATCTCACAGAAGTAGACAGACACACACCATACTGAGCCCTTGAGTGTGAGCCAAACCCTCTTCAGGGTGGAAGAGGCGAACGTCCTCAGCCCCTTCCCTCTCCACATACTCTATGCTGACAGTGAGCTGTCTGACTCCCAGGATAGCGCCCCCTCTAGGAGCATAGAGGAACACCCCACACGGACCACTGATCAGCCAACTTGCCTCTCTCTCCCACCTGGCCTACTGGCCAACCAAGCGGAAAGACAGAAGGACACATGTCGGACACACAGTTCCCGGTCTGCCTGTGTCACCTTAACCTCTATAACCCTCAACGCCCCTCCTCCCAGCCTTATGACCTCACACAGCCCAGGCTTGAAGTGTTGTGATTGGACAGGATGCCAGTGATGCACTCTGACCCCTCTCCACCTTATTTAATTTAATTTGAGTTTTTTTAGATCTATTTTTGTATTTATGTGTGTGTTAGACAGACGCGACCTCACAAAAGTCCTGTGAACAGCGATCTTCCAGGGCGTCACTCTGCATGACTCGAATACAATATGAATGAGCTCAATTTGTCTCTCTCAGTACCTTGGTTTGTTTAAATACGTTTGGAATGAGTTGATCACTTACCTCCTTAAGATCCTGTCAGACATGAATAGTGGGGTTTACTGTGGGATCCACATCATAGGTCAAACAGTGAACGTACGCACGCACACACACACACACACACACACACACACACACACACACACACACACACACGCACACACACACACACACACACACACACACACACACGCACGATCCTGTCGAACCATTTCATGGTCCATGTTGTCTGCCATTGGGTTTAAGGAGGACAGCCAAAGGACTTTACACATGCTGCATCTTCCTCAGTCCCGTATGGGTCTGATCAAATAATTTATTTCCAAATGTTAATGATGATAATTGATGATAATGATGTTACAGTTAAGATTATACTTATAGTATTAAAAGCTTTCTTTTGTAAAAATGTGTGAATGACTTATTCTTTGAGTTTGCCCTCTAATTATTTGCAGTAAGTTGTGAAAGGTATACACAGTAGTGAAATACACAAATCGGTAATAGGTCATCTTGAAAATATTCGTATTTTCTTCCTGGTACAATCACATGTTGTCACTATATGCTATTTGGCTCATTTTCAACGGATGTTTGCAGCTGCATTGTATCCCCGTCTCTTGTTTCTCTACTAGCCAAGCATCCTCCCTGACCTCTCTCCCCCTCTCCTTTAGTTTAGCTCTTTGTTTGTTTTTTCTCCTCATTTTCACTCAATCTTTCCACATTCCTTTCTCATTCACTTCATACCTCCTCCCATCTGCAGGGCCATGTGCAACAAGGTTCAAATCCAAGCCAAAGTGATTACTCATTAAATGTCAAACACAATTCAAATGCTTTTGGCATGGCCTAAACCCTCCTCCTCCACCCGGCCATCCATTCAATCCCCACCTTACCCCTGTCATGTGATAGATGCAGCCTGCAGCAGGGGTCAGAGTTCATACAAGGGTCAACAGGAAATGGCCTGGCTTTCTGACCCTTAGGGCTGACCCTAAGTCCCATCACTTATTTTCCTGTCCACACACTCATTCGCCTTGTCCATCCTGTCACGCTACCCTCCAGACATGCTAGTCATGTCCCAGCTGTAAATTTTGTCCCCAATCCGTGGACACACAGTTGGTTCATAATCTGTTGCACTGCAGGTCTATTGTTCACATCGAGCTTCCTGACCATATGCAGGAGTTCATTTATGAATGTGTTCATCTTTCTTATTATCTTGACTATATAAAGTGACTTTGGAGCTTGAAAAGCACTTAAAATAAAATGTACTATTATTTTTACTTAAACACTATGGTCCCATAAAGAAAATAATTGACTGTATGATAATCTGAAGGAGATCTCAGAGCCAACAGACAGACAGCAGCAGTGAGATGCTATTCATACTGTTTTCACTTTATGATTGCTTTTGATAGCTAGAGTCCGTAGCCTCACACAAACACAAAATCCATTAGCTAGTGGAAATTGCATTGCATAAATGTGCCAATACTGGGAGAGAGAAGGGAGAGAGAACAGTGTGTACAGCCACAGAGCTCAGTGAGGGAAACGTAGAGTGTGAAGTCATTATGACAACGAAGTCTATCTTAATAATGAAATAACCTTAAAGTGGAGGAACTCGAAGGCTGGAGTAGGAAGAAATATTATAACACACATTTTGGGGGCATACAGCGTTGTCATTATAACTGAAACCTAACCTAAACCAAATGTCTTCAATATTTGTGACAAAATTGTACAAATATAGTAAACCACAGCATGATTTTGGCAGACGTGTGTTACAGATTATTTGTGTTACATAAATGCTTTGAAGATTTTGTTTTGAGAAAAAAATACCTATGCATACTCTATATGTAGGAATGACGTAGCCATCAGTTCTGAAGGAATGAAAAGGTGCACGAAAAGACGAACAAATAAACTATTGGTAAGAAAATAGAAGTTCAGATGTCTGTGTGTATGTGGTTTGTTTTTAAGCAGGAATGCAAAATGCCGAATGTGTGTGCGCGCACGTGTGTTTGTGGGTGGAGGAGGAGGAGGATCCTCTGGTTTATCATCAATCATTCAATTACACACCTGTCAGAGTTCAGAGAAGGGGGAGAGAGCAGCGCACAGGGAGGAGGAGAAAGAGAAAGCTAGAGGAAAAGTGTCCAACTACAATGCCTCAACAAGGGGAAGCGGTTTGTGGCAACGAATGAAAGAGCAGAATAGGACAAAGGGACAAACAAATAAGAGTGGAGGCCAGAGAGACAGTGACAGACTGAGCAGCTCGGTGACGTGATGCCCCATATGGAACGACCATAGTCAGAGCAGACAGGTCAAGGAACGTACGATGACGCTCCACTCACTTTCATACGCCTTCATTAAAACTCATGCAGGACGCGATGAAAAAAGGAACCATTTTATCTGTCAGCGGGAGAGAGGAAAACCAGAGTTTGCAGCTCCTACTGTCATTTACCACCGAGTTCAAACACTGTTTCCAGCCTGGGAACAACCGGGATGTGTAGCAGCCTGATGATGCATAAATTGGAGTAATGTTGTGAATAATTGATTGAAAAGTGTTTGGTCCTGATTCACAAATGCCTCTCATCTATTTAACACTATTAGGAGAAGCTGCCAGGCCCATTAGAGCAGCTGCTCGTTAGATGTCTGTCAATCAAGGGGGAGGGGAAACACACCAGGCACACTGATACTGGTATACATTTATCGTGACGAACAGGTGATTGTGATATACTGTTAGTGTGAATATTCATGTTTTTCAGTATGTGTGTGTCTGTATATTGTCCTGGCGTTGCCTTGTGCTTGGATGTGCATGCACTTTACGTATGTGAGTGGGTATCTTTGTGTGACCATCTTTTTCTCTCTCTTTCTCTCTGCAGCAGGACGGTTCCTATGTTTAGCTGCAGCTAGCTAGCGAATCCTAGCTTTAAATGCCTCAGGCGTCTGCCATCTGTGCGCTCGCCACCGCCATATATCTAATTTATGGCTGGACTGAATGTGTAATGTAGTCCTATGTATGCATAATATATCACGTGATCATATGTCAGAGGTGTGTGTAGTAGATGTTAAGTCTCGCTCCCATCAGGTTTGACTGGGCTGATGAAGAGCTCAGATGTTTCTTAGACCTGGTTAAAAGATCGAAATGCAGGCAGAATGCCAGATGTCTCATTAGGCAAATTTGATTGGGTTTCTAATTTAAAATTCTGAATGAGGCGCTTCCATATGTATGAATGTATAGGAGGGCACGTGTGCGTGCGTTCATTTGCAAATGAGTATGTATATATTACAGTAGGTCCGTGTGTGCGCGCTTGTTTGTGTGTCTTTGTCTATGTTAGAGGTACCATGTGTCTGTAATACATGTGTTTGTATAAATAAGGACCTGTCTGCTCCACTGTTCACTCTTTAGCATCAAATATTCTACTGTGCAGATGTCTATAATGCTGTCGTTGCCGTTTGCCGCCATACAGCATTCTAATGCATGGTCAAATAATGTAGATTCAAATAATATAATGACAAGTTAAAATCAGAGTATATATTACACACCAACAGTCATTTCGTTATAGCTGTTATTTCAGGCATCTCAACACATTTCTCTCCCTTTCTCAACATCCTTATGCTTACGAGCTCCACTGTTATCATGCTTGACTCCTACTGCAACCAAGACAGAAAAGGTGTGGTACTGCAACCTAGTGGTCAACATGTAAAATACATCAAGTGTTCTAACCATGCAGCCAGCCTGCTGATGGCCTAGCCTCCATCATTTGCCCCAAATGGACCATTTAATTGGCCCCACTGAGAGTCATTTCTCTAAGGAATTACAATGAAAATATTACAAACGTCACAATTTGCAACACTCGTGGGAAATATCTTCTACAATCATTTGAAAGCACATATTTCAAATTACCCAAATTCAGCCTAGTCAGACCATTATCTTCATGCCTTATTGGGTGTATTTCAATGCAACTGAAACCAGGAATTGTAAAATAAATGTTTTGCTCAACAAGTTTACATTACAATATGTTTGCCGGCTAAGTGCTTGCAGGCAAAGCCCAGGGTTCTAGACAGACTGGCTCCTCTGGGTCATCAGTCTACCACTGGCAGCCCAGTCCACTCTGACCTCTGCTGACCTATCTGTGTGTCTGTCTGGTCATCTAGCTCCACTGACCTGGCACAGAGTTCCTCATGGAGACTAGCCTGCCCTTCCTCACTCTCTAAACCCTCTACAACACACCTCCATGGTCTGACCCCTCCCTCCCAGTCCACCTCACTCCCTGCTGGATGTCCGTCCAACTCTTCTACTGTAATCGGTTTCTCCTTCCGAGGCGAGGCCTGGAGTTGTGCAGCTGGGGATCCTTGGCCCTCTGCTCTGCTGCCCTCTTCCTCCCTCACTGCTACCACCACCTCTGAGATTATGTGCAGTGCCTTGGCCACAACACTAGAGGGCGCCGGTGGGGCGTCAGTTACACTTCCTGTGCCAGTTTCCATCTCTGCGTAACTGGAGTTTTCCCTGCCCTTCTCACTGTGCCCAGGTCTCCGGAGGGTCCTCCGATTCGTGCTGCGTCGTGACTGGTTGCAGTGCAGGGTGCGCCTGCGATGCCATTGGCTCAGCGATTGCTGGGCCTCGGTGCTGAGCTGGCGCGTGACAAGACGAGGGCGGAAGCTGCTGATGTAGAAAAGAGAAGCATACAGGGACGTCAGGTAGTAACCTCCTGCAGAATAGAGAGACAAGAGACATAAGGTAGAGAAACAGAGACAGAAAGGGGGTTACTATAAGGTGTATGTGTCCATGTACACATACAGTACCAGTCAAAAGGTTGGACACACCTACTCATTCAAGGGTTTTTCTTTATTTTTTTACTATTTTCTACATTGTAGAATAATAGTGAAGACATCAAAACAATGAAATAATACATGTGGAATCATGTAGTAACCAAAAAAGTGTTAAACAATAAATGTATTTTACATTTGAGATTCTTCAAAAGTAGCCACCCTTTGCCTTGATGACAGCTTTGCACGCTCTTGGCATTCTCTCAACCAGCTTCATGAGGTAGTCACCTGGAAAGCATTTTAATTAACAGGTGTGGCTTGTTAAAAGTTAATTTGTGGAATTTCTTTCCTTAATGCTTTTGAGCCAATCAGTTGTGTTGTGACAAGGTAGGTGTGGTATACAGAAGATAGTCCTATTTGGTAAAAGACCAAATAAGCAAAGAGAAACAACAGTCCATCATTACTTTAAGACATAAAGGTCAGTCAATGCGGAACATTTCAAGAACTTTTAAAGTTTCTTCAAGTGCAGTCGCAAAAACTATCAAGTGCTATGATGAAACTGGCTCTCATAAGGACCACCACAGGAAAGGAAGACCCAGAGTTACCTCTGCTGCAGAGGATAAGTTCATTGGAGTTACCAGCCTCAGAAATTGCAGCCCACATAAATGCTTCACAGAGTTCAAGTAACAGACACATCTCAACATCAACTGTTCAGAGGAGACTGCTTGCATCAGGCCTTCATGGTCGAATTGCTGCAAAGAAACCACTACTAATGGACACCAATAAGAAGAAGAGACTTGCTTGGGACAAGAAACACAAGCAATGGACATTCGACCGGTGGAAATCTGTCCTTTGGTCTGATGAGTCCAAATTTGAGATTTTTGGTTCCAACCGCCGTGTCTTTGTGAGACGCAGAGTAGGTGAACGGATGATCTCCACCGTGAAGCATGGAGGAGGACGTGTGAGGGTGCTTTGCTGGTGGCTACTTTGAAGAATTTCAAATCTAAAATAAATGTTTATTTGTTTAACACTTTTTCGGTTACTACATGATTCCATATGCGTTATTTCAAAGTTTTGATGTCTTCACTATTATTAGAAAAATAGTCAAATGTAGAATGTAGAAAATTGTAAAAATAAAAAACCCTTGAATGAGTAGGTTTGTCCAAACTTTTGACTGGTACTGTACATGTTTCTGTGGGTCTGCATGATACGTCTGTATAATTCATACCCTCTCCCTGCAGCTGTGTGGGGTCCAGTAGCTCCATCATGTAGTTAGTGTCCAGCTGCAGAGTGACCACATCACTACGCAGAAGCACCCAGGTCAGACACGGCAGGAAGTCATCAGCCCCATACACCACTCCTGAGACAGAGGGGAGGAGGGAGTCAAAGGTCAAAGAACTCCAAACATTGTCCTTAATAGAGAGAAATACCCTAACCAACTCTATTCATACACATACTGAGGCTGAGCAGGTCTTCCCTGCACCACCCACCTGGGTTGGCATTGGCCGTCATGCTGTGGTAGATGGTCTTGCAGACCTTGAGCAGGATATGGACCTTCCTGCTGGGGGAGTAAGACTGGTGCATGGCTGACCACCTCTGCTGGATCTTCTCCAGGGTGACAGGGTCAGGGACCCCCGCCCCAGGTGTCCCTTCCAGCTCCTCCACCCCCCGGCCCTCCAGGAGCCGCTGGTTCTCCCTCAGCTTCCGCAGGCTACCGTCATGGTCCCAACAGCTCTGGAGGCAGGTGTACAGGTGGGCGCTCACAGGCTTTAGGGCCACCTTGTGTAGGGAGAGCTCCAGTATGGCATCTAATGTAGATAGAGGACAGAGATAATGGAGGATAAGGAGAGACTGAGGTGTTAGAAACCAATTCTGGAAAATTATGTAGTTGGAGTATTTGTCCGTTTTGGCTTTGTAGTGCATCCTGAACTAAAGCTGAACCGTTTTTTTGTATAATAGTAGTGATATTCTGTTTTCGAACACTAATTTGTTAATGGATGGACTCACCCAGCTCCCCATCGGGTGTGTCTGCCATACTGTCTATGAGGATGTGTATCTCAGGACAGTCCAGCAGTGTCTCTCTCAGGGCAGTGAGAGCCGTACGCACCTCCTGAAGCAGGTCCGCACCTGTCATTCCAGGGATAAACCCCGCCCCCAGGGTCATCTCAACGAATCCCATCACTGCCTCGGCAAACACACCGCCCCTCCGCTTGCTGAGCTCCTGCACCCGCTTGGTCATCCTCTTCTGTGGACACCCCAGCCCACCAATGGCCAGGCCCACAGCCGAGAGGCGGTGTTTCACCTTGTCGGCCAAACGATGCGAGGGGTGGGGGGAGTGGGAAGGGGAGGTGACCGACTCCGGCTCCTCCTCCATGCTGCTAATTGACAGCGAGTCCATCTCCAGGGAGGGGGGGCGGAGGAGGGAGGGGGGTGGCGGTTTGGAGAGCCATACCCTGTCCTCAACCCAGGACACTCTGTGAGGGGACTGAGGGGCAGGGCTGAACAGGGGCTTGGGGTCTGAGGGGGGCCTGGTAGTGCGGTCCTGGGTCCAGGTTCTGTCGAGTGACTCAATGGAAGCCTCCCTACTGGGCCTCCTCAGAACCACCCCTCCTGTTGGGGTGGGGGGAGACGGGGTAGCCTGGACTACAGGAGACAATGGAGATAAGGAGACAAGACCAAACATGTCAGTTAGTCGTTGGTTGATTTTGGTTTTGGCATAATGGCTCTGATTTCTCATTAGCTCCTACAGTGAGAAGGATCATTCATGCGGTGACATTTTCCCACAGACAGGATGGACAAGGATAATAAAACAAGGTCCAATGCAGCCATTTTTGTTTATCTCAATATCAAATCATTTCAGCTCTTACATCATTTTCACAATTTTATTATTCCAACCTCATAGTGTGGAAATAAATATAAATCATAGGTAAATCATGTTTTTAAACCACACTGGGCCTTTAACAGCAAAATCACTTTACCTGGATTATCAGACCTGGAGCTGTAGGACTCCTGCTCCATTGAGATAGCTCTCTTAGTAAGAAGGCCCGACCCTGACCAAGGTCTTGTTGTACTCAGTCGTCTCTCACGCCTATAATTCGCTGGCCGATTAACTCGCTGTGGGCTGGTTGGTTGATGGGTCAGCCAGTCATCGCCATGCTCATGGAGATAGAGTGGGTTGATGATGCACAGAGCACCATTGGCTGCTGTCAGCTATTGAACAGAAGACAGTTGAGAGGGAGCTTGACTGTATATTTAAAAGGCATGAACCACATGAGGATCTTTCAGAAAATTAAAAATGATCATTGGAGAATGATTTGAATTTGATACAATACAATGGTTTATGGTTTCAGTATTAAAGGCCAAATAAATACAAATAAATACCTTACTATATTAGTTTTGCATTAAAATGGTCAAAAAGAAACAAAAAATATTTTTTTAGCAAAACAATCTTTCTCAATCAAGAATTTTGCTAGGTCTGTCTGGGAGAGGTCTGAGTGGGGAGGGGAAGGGCACCAAAGCAGAGGAGGGGGCTAATGAGAGAGAGGTTATTGACAGAGAGGTGTGGTACTCCCTTTGTCATTGGTGTATTACACCTTATTCCGCCTGGTGTGGTCACCTGGCAAGCCAAAACTCCACCCATGCATCCTGTATATGGGAGCCAGCAACTACCAGGAAATAACACTAACCACGTTTCCTTCCACAGTTTTTATGTGAGTAAAGTCATACCGTATAAAAAAAAGTAATGACAGCTTTGATGGAAACAGGAAGTTTCAGCATATTTTTTAAAATGCAGACAGATCATTTGTTTGTTTGACATGGTGGGATCTTTTTGTGTCTGTAAAATTAATTATTTGAGAAATTGCGGTGAAAATGCCTTTATGTGCATATATTGATATAATAACCATAATATTGAAGTAAAATCACACAATGATATGGTATGGGGTCCTCCTACTATGATTGGGGAAACCATGCAGTTTGTTAGGCTACACATTAAATATATTATGATGAGCCTCCTGAGCAGTGGTCTAAGGCACTATCGCAGTGCTTGAGGTATCACTACAGACCCAGGATCGGTTTGGCCGGGGGGGGGGGGGGCTTTACTTGGCTCATTGCCTTCTAGCGACTCCTTGTGGCGGGCCTGGCACCTGCTCGACACATTGGTGCAGCTGGCTTCCGGATTAAGCGGGCGGGAGTTAAGAAGAGCGGTTAGGACGCATGACTCGACTTTCGTCTCTTCCGAGCCCGTTGGGAAGTTGCAGCGATGAGACAAGATAGTAATTTGATCGCAATTGGATATCACGAAATTAGGGAGAAAAAGGGGGTAAAAAAATAAATAATAATAAGTTATGATAAACTTCACAGGGTGGTGAAAGTGCATTGTGATGTTAATGCTCCTTTCCAATAAATATCAAGGGTCTTATTCTGGTGACATGATGATCGATACTTGACTGCCATTTGATAAATACAATTATTCTTGCTCTTATCCATAATAATCTCATCATGTAAAGTAGTCTATCCTCACTGTATCTGTGAGCTGTTGGCTAGAACACGTGCCAAGACCAGAGTAGTCACATTTGCTATTTAACACAGAACTTTTTGTGACAAAACTATCAGTAGACTTGAAAATGCAATGGAAGCACATTGAACTTCAATTTTTGTTCTGTACTTGAAAACTTAAGTGAAAATGTACATTTTGTGTGCACTATGTCATCACGCACTGATTTATATCCACAACAACTATCCACAACAACATCTATCCACACAACAACAAGTTTGGTGGAAAAACAGCACTGGTGGGAAAATGTGCATATTTACTTTATGCAGATTCTAGAATATTCTCTAATTGGAAGGAAACCTAGCTACTGGTATAATTACAGTGTTAGATTCTTCAGTTGTACAATATGATATCAAAACACAATAAAAACGTAATTTCGACTGCCCTGGGCCTTTAAAACCTACAGTGGGGAGAACAATTATTTGATACACTGCAGATTTTGCAGGTTTTCCTACTTACAAAGCATGTAGAGGTCTGTAATTGGAAACAAAGGTTTCTTTACCAAATATTAAGTTCTGCTTTTCTGATGTATCAAATACTTATGTCATGCAATAAAATGCAAATGAATTACTTAAAAATCATACAATGTGATTTTCTGGATTTTTGTTTTAGATTCCATCTCTCACAGTTGAAGTGTACCTATGATAAAAAAAAAATACAGACCTCTACATGCTTTGTAAGTAGGAAAACCTGCAAAATCGGAGGTGTATCAAATACTTGTTCTCCCCACTGTATATAGATTTGAAAAAGGACATACAATATTCAAATGTAAGATACAACTCTTTGAATGAAGAGCAAAAGGCCCTGTGACGTCAGTCTGAACTGAGGTACACTGCATCTCATCTATGATGCTGAGAGTGACAATTGACTGGGTAACATTACAAAGCACTAGGAGAACCCAAAGCAGACATCAGCTTTTCTGTGTGAACCACATGTCAAACCATGGCAACACATCCGCTAGAGTGGGTCTCCAACTACATGTCATGTTAAAGCAGAATATAAGACAGTGAATAGGTCCCAACCTTTATAGACATGTTATGAAATTATGAATGCAACTGATTACCTGTATGGTGCACATGGCAGTACCAGGAACCCTCTGAGTCATGTGATCAGTCTGGAGGTCAGAGGTGGGACACAGCCAGGATTCTATATACAAACAGGCACACAAAAAGAGAGGGAGGAAAATAGATCAAACATTAGAATGAGAGAAGAGGAGAAGGTAGTTGTCAAGAGGAGTAAGAGGAGGTAGAGTAAAAGGAGGAGCACATAGAGGACAAGACGTTTGATATGAAGTGACTAGGATGGATGACAAGGAGATAGTTGTGCAGAAGGAGTGAAAGGAAGATGATAAGTGGAAGAGAGCGTAGGTGAGGAAGAGGAGAGATGGAGAGGGTGAATTCAGACTTACTGGGACCCAGCTGGGACAGACTGTTGGACTGTGGCTGATCTGTTAGACTGTAGAGCCACGGAGGGATGAACAGACACACTGGCAACACGTCCCTGGGAGAGACAGAGAGATTAATGAAATACATCAGATGCATAACTGAGAAATACTGTAGTTAGTATACAGTATATTGCGTAGGTTGTTGTAACTCACCTGCTCATAGAGTAGAACACCACTAACTGGGCCAGATCAGAGAACCCTAAAAATGACTGAGATAGCTGATAAGCTGAGAAAGAAGAACAGAGAGTTTATTATAAGGCATACAACAAATTTGAGATAAACTTTTTTTTAAACAGGGTCACATATGAATGTTGAGGTTCTGGTCAATACAAAATGCATGTCTGTCTTGCCTACCTGCACCAGTGCGATGTATGGGGTTGTCTCTGACATGTCCACTCTCTCCTCCAGTGGCCACACACAGCAGGACGGGCTGGGAGGCAGAGTCCCTCAACACCAGGAAGCTCTGTGAAAGGAGAGAGAGAGGTGACGAGAAGCCTCATTACACTGTGTCTGGATGTTAGGAAACTTTGACTGTGCAGAGCAGCTTCACAGAAAAGGACAAGATGGATTTTTCTGTGGAACAGTCATTCAAGGCCTAGAGAAGTGAGCAAGCCAGGCTAACCTCACACCAACGCTAACTAAGTGGCAGAGAATGTGCAAGCACAAATAACACACACATATTCAAATACATGTACGCACCAAAAACTCACAGCGAAATAAGTGAGCATGCGCACACACACACACGCAATAGACCTACAGACACACTGCAGGAAGTGGGTTTGACGAACAGTGTGTTCAGGAATAGATGACTGACTGTGATAGCGAAAGACACATTGGTATGTTCACTTTGAGTCAAGTCAAAAACAAACTATAGGTATCAGCAGTTTGATGCAAGGCAAACTATATTTAATATCAAGTCCTTTAAATATCGACGCATATCGTCAACTAAACCTGTGGAAGAGAAATGAACTTTGTTCACTTCATCATTACAATGACTAGATAGTGCCTTCACAAAGTATTCATACCCCTTGACTTATTCAACACTGTTGTGTTACAGCCTGAATTCAACATGGACTATAGATATTTATAAACTGGGTGGTTTGAGCCCTGAATGTTGATTGGCTGACAGCCATGGTATATCAGACTGTATGCCACAGGTATGACAAAACACTTATTTTTACTGCTACAATTATGTTGGTAACCAGTTTATAATAGCAATAAGGCACCTCGGGGGGTTGTGGTATATGGCCAATATACCATGGCTAATGGCTGTGTCCAGGCACTCCGTGTTGCGTCATGCGTAAGAACAGCCCTTAGCCGTGGTATATTGGCCATATACCACACCCCTCGTGCCGTATTGCTTAAATAGATTCTCCCCCATATACACACAATACCCCATAATGACATGTGAAAACATGTTAAAAAATATTTTTGCACATTTATTGAAAATGAAATATTAAAGTATTCCATTTACATAAGTATTCACACCCCTGAGTCAATACTTTGTAGAAGCACCTTTGGCAGCGATAACAACTGTGAGTCTTTCTGGGTAAGCCTCTAAGAGCTTTCCACACTGGGATTGTGCAACATTTGCCCATTATTATTTTCAAAATTCTTCAAGCTCTGTCAAATTGGTTGTTGATTATTGCTAGACAACCATTTTTAAGTCTTGCCGTAGATTTTCTAATTAGACTTCAATCAAAACTGTAACTCGTCCACTCAGGAACAATTGATGTCTTCTTGGTAAACAACTCCAGTATAGATTTGGCCTTGTGTTTTAGGTTATTGTCCTGCTGAAAGGTGAATTCATCTCCCAGTGACTGATCAAAAGTAGGCTGAACCAGGTTTCCCTCTAGTATTTTGCCCGTGCTTAGCTCCATTCCGTTTCTTTTTTTATTCTGAAAAACTCATCAGACCTTAACGATTACAAGCATACCCATAACATGATGCAGCCATCACTATGCTTGGAAATATGGAGAGTGCTACTCAGTAATATGTTGTGTTGGATTTGCCCCAAACATAACACTTTTTTTTCAGGACAAAGTGAATTGCTTTGTCACATGTTTTGCAGTATTACTTTAGTGCTTTGTAGCAAACAGGATGCATGTTTTTGAATACTTTTCACTGTCATTTAGGTTACTTTTGTGGAGTAACTGCAATGTTGTTGTTCCATCCTCAGTTTTCTCCTATCACAACCATTAAACTCTGTAACTGTTTTAAAGTCACCATTGGCCTCATGGTGAAATCCCTGAGCCGTTTCCTTCCTCTACGGCAAGTGAGTTAGGAAGTAGACCTGTATCTTTGTAGTGACTAGGTGTATTGATACACCACCCAAAGTTTAATTAATAACTTCACCATGCTCAAAGGGATATTCAATGTCTGCTTTTTTATTTTTTACCCATCTACCAATAGGTGCCCTTCTTTGCGAGGGCACCTCCCTAGTCTTTGTGGTTGAATCTATGTTTGAAATTACATGTAATTGTGTGTGTGGGGTACAGAGATGAGGTAGTCATTCAAAAAGCATGTTAAACACTATTATTGCACACACAGTGAGTTCATGCAACTTATTAAGTGACTTGTAAAGAAAATGTTTACTCCTAAACTTATTTAGGCCATATCAAAGGGGTTGAATACATATTGACTCAAGACATTTCAGCGCTTATGTAAAAATGTCAAAAAATATAATTCCACTATGACACTATGGGGTATTGTGTGAAGGCCAGTGACAAAACATCTCAATTTAATCCGTTTTAAATTCAGGCTGTAACACAACAGCATTTCGAAAAAGTCAAGAATAACATGTAAGTGTTGCTCTTTCTTACAGTGATACTACCTATCCACATGGAAAATGTGTTGGGGGAAAAAACATTGCTAAAGTGCTTTTCTTATCCCACCAATTCAACCTAAACCCTGACATACAGTCATTTTTACAGTGTAATCGGATGCTGTATCCAGATACTGGATCACCATTGTCTCACCGTACTCACTTGTCTCAGAGGCTGGTCTTGTTGAGAAAGGGTCCTTAAAATAGCTGGGGTTCTTTAGCAAACCGAAAATACTTTCTGCAACGATCAACTTCTACGCCACTACTTAGTCTGCTCCTCTTTCTTTCAGTCCATCTGTGTCTCTCCTCTCTTACTCTCTCACACATGCAGCACTTCTGCATTCATTTGCTTTTATGCAAAGTAAGGAGAACTACAAGTGCAACTCGACATGCTGTAAGTGCCTGCTTCCATTTCGTCTGTAATATCGCAGCCTGTCCACATGCCAACCTAATGTACCAAGGTGACCTGGAGACTAGGCCTACGGGCCTGAATACAGAGGTCAACCATGAGGTCAGATAGTAGATAGTGGCATGGACCTACACAGTGTGTCCCCGTCCCAAATGGCAGAGCCATATGGGCCCTGGTCAAAAGTAGTGCACTAGATATGGTATAGGGTGCCATTTGGGACAGACACATACTGTGTAGGTCCATGCCACTATCTACTATCTGACCTCATGGTTGAGGGTGGTGGGGGGGAACTCACCCCAGCAGGCCGGCCCCAGAGGGCAGCATGGGCACCGTCTCTATCCCAGGGGCCCCCAGGGGCCCAGGCGTCCTGACACAGTCGCAACCTGTCCAGCAGAGTCAGGGGCCTCCTTGAAACTTTCTCTGTCCTCACCGTGCCACTCACACCTCTAGAGATAATGGCACAACAGGGGGTAATTACAGGCACCATAATATGCTGTTACAGCATACAGGGGCGGTTTACCAGCCTAGTTCTGGACTAAAAAACAAGTAAGATGTAAAATGCCTTTCAATCCAGGACGACGTTTAATCAGTGTCCTGGAAACCGCCAGAGCTTGTATAAAACGGAGATCTATACCCCGAGTAGGTCCCTAATAACGATCCATGGGGTGGAGAAAAGATCCTCACCTGTGAGAGTCATCCTTCTCATCCTGATCTTCCAATCCCCTCATCATCCCAGACTAGAGGACACCACAGAAACATAGTGTACAAAATGTTTAGTGTATGCTAACCGCAAATAGATTAAGATTAAATCCAATATATCAACATTAAAGATTTTTTTTAAAGAACATGAGAGAAAAATGACCATTTGAAAAAGTTATTCTGGAATAGAAGAGTGATAACATCCTTCTTCAACACACATTTAAAGGGATAGTTCACCCAAAATACATTATTTTGACATTAAAAAGGGTTACTTACTGTTAATAGGCCCTATATGGCTGTTTTCAAAGTAGCTGTGACTTTATGTGGCTTCCCTTCAGCCAGACAGAAACTCCACAGATCTCTTCATGTTCTAACCTTGTGCCAACAGATTGTCCTTTCACATTCTAACTACGTTGCTCAACAATTTATCTTATTGATGAAAAATGACAGGGTAAAAAAAAATCCTAATGCAGACTTCGTACCTTAGCGAGATAGTATTTCGCTGTTCCGTCAGAAGCATGTATTGTGTCGATGCTTTTACCTGCCTCTACCACACTCGACTACACACCTTGACATTTGATGTTGCACTTTCACTTGCTCACAAGTTCTCAACTTATTTTGTGTTTTCTCATTCTCTCCTCCTCCATCTCCCACCCCCCTCATGTGGTTAACCTTGCTAACACATTTAACATAGAAAGAAATGAGTCTGCTTAGCCTTTTTTCCTCAAGACCTGAATAATACTGATCTCTCTCTCTCTTTTACTCACAGACAAATCTGTGTGTTGCACTTTATAGAGGTGAAAACACAGACAAAAATGGATTCACAGACACTGCCATTTAAAAGCTGAGTCAGGGAAGTGGTGTGAGTATGGAGGGTGAGATGGTGAATAAAAGATGGGATTCTAAGTGTAAGTGTGCAACAGTATTTTCTGTTCAACTAATGGCTACAATACACTACATAGAAATAAACAACGCATGCACCCTGTCACAGACAACATCAATTGTACCAATCAACATCAGTTGCACCAGCTGGGTTTGAGGTCAATGCTTAAATGTACTGTATGTGTATGAAAAATACCAAATTCAGAGGGAGACTGACACTTTATTTTGTGTTTTTACTTGTTGTATCACACGCAATCTTTTAGAAAGCATCGAGTTGCATTTGGTCAACACCAGAGATGTACTGCGACATCATCTCACACCACTGTGGTAACTTCCTGCTGCATCATTTGTGCTGAAATAGAAACCGTCCTACACCAACAGCTACAGGAAGTAGAGAAACTAAATGTCACAGGTACGCTTAATAGATTAAAACATATTGTTAAAAATAATTATATTGAAACAATTGATAGAAACAAGGAGCACAAAAAGCAATGTCATGAAAAACAAATCCATAATTATAATTGCTTATAAATAGTAAGTCATAAAATGCTATATTATACTTTTCCCCCATTTTATTTACAGTAGTTGTGTCACTGCATCAGTGGATGCATCAGATATTCATCATCTTTGTTACCCTGCCATGCCCTCTACACTTTGTCATTTCAGTCTAAAATCATCAACTATATGACTCAACAGAGCTAGTTGGCATGCTGACAGCTCAGTGCCTGTAGTTCTCTCCCTCAGAAGGAAACGTATGCTCATTTTAGTGTGTATTGCTATAAACTCCATCTGTGGGAACTGTCAAAAGACAGACCAATACACACAGTAGGAGTCAGGAGGTGGGTTTATGTCAAACAGAGGTTGGAGAGGAGAGAGAAGTTAGTAAAGTGCAAACTAAAGGGAGAAAATCCAAAACAGACAGGAGAGCACAGTCCTGGTTAATGTATGGAACTCTGCTTCCAGACTGAAGCCAAGTGATGGGTTGGAGCCGGCCGGCCAGTCTCATTAGTTATTCTACCTCCGCCTCCCCTGACTCCGCCTTCCCTGACTCCGCCTTCCCTGACTCCGCCTTCCCTGACTCCGCCTTCCCTGCAGCTCCAGAGCTCTGATTTGTCCGTTCCTCTTCGGCTTTGCTGTTAATCTTCTCATGCTCCCGTTTCACCATCTCTTCCAGCTCCGCCTTGGAGAAAGAGAGATAATGGAGGGAGGGAGAGTGGGAGTGCGAGAATGGTGAGCGAAAAAGAGAGAGAGAAAAAAAAGACTACTTTAAGGTTTCAAGAACTTTCATCGAACTCAACAATCTCTGTCTCACTCTTATCACGAATGGGTCCATAGAATATGGGTATTTACTAAGCATGTACAGTATATTTACCTTCCATCCCAGTAGCTCAGCAAGTGCCAAGCATCCATCATCACATGTACTAATATGAGCCACATCCCTGAGAGAGACAAATCATAACCAATGAATATTCATCAGCAAAACCTCCAACACCATCTCCACCATCATCATTATCACTGTAGTTCAAGTGAAAGTGATAGCTTCTCGCCTGTATGCTTTCGCTGAGTCAAAGTCCATCCCTCCGCCAATGCTTATAATCCCTAATAGAGGATCTGCCTACAGGGAGACGCAGACAGAAAGATATACACGTTAACATACAGAGGTGGATAGAGGAAGGAAAGTCTAATGCAAATCCAGAGGGACAGAGGACTTACACCGCCTGCTTTCTCCAGGTTAATGAGCAGTCTAGGGCAGCTGTTTGAAACCCTGCAAACACAAACATGTATTCCATCACACACCATTTATGAGCTTGTTGATGCTTGAGTACATGGTTGAAGAGAACACATGTTGAAACGCAACACTATACCAATATAGTAGTCTATCAGATAACATTATAATCATGGTTCTGTGAAGAGTCAGACAGAAAGACTCACCTGCCAACCAGAGCAGCAAAGGGCTGAACCTGCAGGGAGGTCCCCATTATAATCAGCAGATCACAGCGAGGAAAGTCCTGGAGGAGAATAGAAACAGGAGACGACGGTAACAGGAACCAGTACTGTGCCTTTCATTATGGTTCATCACTTCATTATGGGTGTACACACCCTAATATGCACATTCATGGAAAAGACAGAGGCACAAACTCTAAGTAGTCTATCAAGTCAACACCCAGACCACACTCACCATGGCCATTGAGGTGAAGAACCTCTTCGGTAGATTCTCACCAAAGAAAACAATGTCTGAAAATGGAGAACAAGGAGAAATACAGTCTTTTACAAAGAAAGTGTAATAAACAGGTATGAACTTTGAACTAAAAGGAACTGAAAAGGGAGAGAGCATATTCAAGTAAGGAGGGATAAGAAGTAAAAGGAAATGACAACGCAGTCACTCACCTGGTTTAACCAGATTGCTGCACTTGTCACATTTGGGGATGTCATCCGAGAAGATTTTCTCTGCAGGTCAGAGGTAAACAAGATTAGAATTCAACAATTATTTGAATAGCACCAACGCTCCTTTTAAATGACAACTTAATTAGCATATCCATGTAAATGAGTGTCTGCCTAGGTGGTATAACAGCGTTTTGTTAAACCACCCCAGTTAGATATTACCGTACCACATACACTAACCTTTCATCCAGTCCAAGTCGTACTCTTTGCGGCACATAAAGCTGACACAGTGTGAGGTGTAGAAGGTGCCGTGGGCTTCAATCAGGTCCTCTCCCTCCAGTCCTGCTACACGTTCCAGGGTGTCAATATTCTGCACAGGCAGAAATGGAGGGGTTGATGACACTTCAATAACACTTCAATACAGGCTGTAGGTGACTAACTCAGACACAGAACAAAGGATATGAAAGAATACCGAACCTGTGAGTAGCAGCGTTTGAGTAGCCCTTTGTCCTTCAGCAACTTGATGAAGTAGTGACATACTGTGGGCTTAACATACAACAACACTGCTGTTAGTGATACCTAAAAATAAACAGGCACAATGCACAATTCAGGAAATAAAGTTAAGAAAATGAAAGGCCAGAAAATAAGCTAGATCCTACCTTGAATTGTCCTGGGTACAGCTCCCTGGCCAGGGCAAAGAAGGGCTCAGGGTGTTTCTGATATAGAAAGAGGTACATCTTGAGTGGTGATAGCAGCAAATAACAAAATAATCTGCGCAGATCTTTAGTGTAGCAAGCTAATTACTTTCTTAAGCCAAAAGAATCCGACAGAACGTTTCAGACCTTAAAGTAGTCTATCTGGAAGATAGCCTCAGGGTATGGCAAGTTGTACTTCTGCAGGTTAGCATAGAGCCCTGTGTCTGGGGAGCGGAAGTCAGGGATCCCAGCCGCTGAGGGGGACAGAGGGGCAGTGTCATCATCACAAAAGTGGTGGATACATTATACACACAATTTAGAGGGAAATCTATTTGTATTTAGGCTAAGTGTCTTATTTGTCCAACAAAACAGGTCTAGACTAATTATGTTATGCTCAGCCCACGGTTATGCAAGAGGGGGAGTTACTCACATGTAGAGATCCCTGCACCCACCATACAGATTATGTTTTTGCCTGTGGAGGATAGAGGAGCAGAGAGAATCCTTTAACTTCCTGGATTGTACCATTTGTTAACCAATGAAGCAGTATCACATAGTCAGTTGTAGTTGTAGTAACATACTTAAATATTGGTATGTTTTTCAGCAAGCAAATTATATGGCCTCAGGCTAGACAGATGATGTTATTCCTAATACAGTCTATTTTCTTGTGTTGACTAATGGCACATTTATACTAGGCCTAGATGACAGATGCACTGCTTGCTGGGCTACATAGTCATCAACCCCTACATGAAATGTGTACACGCTGGGTTAGAGATTAATAATAGACTCACATTTGCCACTCTGTATGTAACTGGCCACCCCCTCAAGAGTCAGCTCATCCAAAACCTTCTCTCCAGATATGCCCAAGGTTTTAGAGAAGAGATTGCGCAGGAAATCCACTGTACGAAATAAACAAATAATTATTCTGATGAAAATATGAGACTTTGGTGTTGACAGCAAAAACTTGAGGTTTTTGACACTTACTCTCTGTGTCCCCTGATGCCTCGCCGTCGTCACTGCTATCGTCTGACTGCTCCTAGCAGAAATCAAGAGGAAACTCGGTGTAAACATGGAAACATTAGTTTGATCAAGAACATTACAATTATAATCCTTGTTTGGTTTTATGCACATCATAAGAAGCTGTGCATTGTATTGCATGCCAATACAGTGTCAGTGTGTCAACATGTCAATGGATGCAGAATACAGTCTACGATTGGTGACAAGTCATGACAGGTTCTCTACTAACCGTGTGCCTGACAAACTAGCCATGACAACTAGCTACTAGCTAGTTATTGGCTAACGTTAGCCAGCCAGGTATCCATCCATAGGGCAAGGCATGTACACACACTGACAACTCCTAACCACAAGATGTAGTATTTCTTGCCTCTGGTTCAGGGGTGTTCTCCTCGACCTCTTCTCTGTTAGAAGCTTCTGGAAAAATACGAAACAAATCCATGTCATGTTGCTATTTACAAGTAGCTAACCACAATGCTGAACGCTTTAGTTAGCTAGCTTTACCTAGGCAGCTAGCTAGCAATGTAGCTAGCTACATTAGCTAGCTGGCTGGCTGGCTGGCTGGCTGGCTGGCTGCACTTAATTTTCGAGCAAAGGCCAGTCCAAGACGAAAAAAGGTATACCTGGTACATCAGACATTTATCCGTCTAGACTAATCCAACACAGATGTGTATGCTATTGTGTGTGTTGCTCCCGTATGTTTAACTTAACTTGCTAAATATGCAGGTTGATTCGTACAGTTGCGATATGATTGTTGTTGTCCGTCGCGAATTAATTCCGTGTTGCTAACTTCCGCATAAGAAATATTCCAACAATAAACAAGCACATGCGCACGCGTTGGCCTACTTTTGCAGATCGCGGTTGGATTTATATATTAGCCGAGCTGTTTTGTATCGTGCAAGTAAAACACAATCGGTTACATTGTCATCATTTAGCAAAAATAAGCTAATAATATCACTGAGATGACTCAATATGGTTATATGTACCTGCAGAAGTAGTTTAAGCATGAACTCATGAGCAGCAATGTTTTGTTACAGTATGATTGCAACAGTATATAATGTAGTTAATACATAATTACCTCAATCTATAAAATATGTTAATCTCTTTGTTTACCTCTTGAATGGTTATTCCTATTATTCAACTTCACCTTTAAGGTCTCCTCTCCACTCTTCAGTCTCAAAGGATTATAGGATTTACATCCCTCACTTATAGTTAATAAGATTCACACACGTTTTAAAATGCTAACCATAACATCTGTCCATTTGGTTTTCTGTGTCTGCTCCATAAATGTCTGTATTGATCCAGATGCACAACACGAAGCATACTTTACAAATAAATACATTTAATTTAATATTTAATTGTGTCACCAATACAATGTATAATAATAATCTGTACCATCATCATATATACAGTCCATCAATACTTTAAGACATGAAGTTCAGTCAATACAGCACATTTCTAAAACGTCGAACGTTTCTTCAAGTGCAGTCGCAAAAACCATCAGCGCTATGACAAAACTGTCTCTAATGAGGATCACCACATGAAAGGAAGACCCAGAGTTACCTCTGCTGCAGAGGATAAGTTCATTGGAGTTACCAGCCTAAGAAATTGCATTCCAAATGCTTCACAGAGGAGAATGCGTGAATCAGGCCTTCATGGTCAAATTGCTGCAAAGAAACCACCACTAAAGGACACCAATAATAAGAAGAGACTTTCTTGGGCCAAGAAACATGAGCAATGGACATTAGACCGGTGGAAATCTGTCCTTTGGTCTGATGAGTCCAAATTTGAGATTTTTGGTTCCAACAGGTTGAATACCACTGGCATTGTCACGCCCTGACCATGTAGAGCCCTTGTTTCTCTATGGTGTAGTAGGTCAGGGCGTGACTAGGGGGAATTCTAGTTTATAATTTCTATGTTGTGTTCTAGTTTATATCTTCTATGTTGGTGTTTTGTATGATTCCCAATTAGAGGCAGCTGGTAATCATTGTCTCTAATTGGGGATCATATTTAAGTAGCTATTTTTCCCACCTGTGTTTGTGGGATATTGTTTTGTGTTTGTGCATGTGCACCACGTAGTCACTTTTAGTTGTTCGTTTATTGATATATTTTGTTTTGTTTAAGTTTCTCTTTGTATTAAATATGTGGAACTCAACATCCGCTGCGCCTTGGTCTCGTTCTTACCACAGCCGTGACAGGCATAGGGTACAGTGGTGGCCAAAAGTTTTGAGAATGACAAATATTAATTTCCACAAAATTTTCTGCCTCAGTGTCTTTAGATATTTTTGTCAGATGTTACTATGGAATACTGAAGTATAATTACAAGCATTTTATAAGTGTCAAAGGCTTTTATTGACAATTATATGAAGTTGATGCAAAGACTCAATATTTGCAGTGTTGACCCTTCTTTTTCAAGACCTCTGCAATCCGCCCTGGCATGCTGTCAATTAACTTCTGGGCCACATCCTGACTGATGGCAGCCCATTCTTGCATAATCAATGCTTGGAGTTTGTCAGAATTTATGGGTTTTTGTTTGTCCACCCACCTCTTGAGGATTGGCCATAAGGTGCTCCATCATGCTGGAAAGGGCATTGTTGGTCACCAAACTGTTCCTGGATGGTTGGGAGAAGTTGCTCTCGAAAGATGTGTTGGTACCATTCTTTATTCATGGCTGTGTCCTTAGGCAAAATTGTGAGTGAGCCCACTCCCTTGGCTGAGAAACAACCCCACACATGAATGGTCTCAGGATGCTTTACTGTTGACATGACACAGGACTGATGGTAGCGCTCACCTTGTCTTCTCCGGACAAGCTTTTTTTCCTGGGTGCCCCAAACAATCGGAAAGCGGATTCATCAGAGAAAATAACTTTACCCCAGTCCTCAGCAGTCCAATCCCTGTACCTTTTGCAGAATATCAGTCTGTCCCTGATGTTTTTCCTGGAGAGAAGTGGCTTCTTTGCTGCCCTTCTTGACAACATTCCATCCTCCAAAAGTCTTCGCCTCACTGTGCGTGCAGATGCACTCACACCTGCCTGCTGCCATTCCTGAACAAGCTCTGTACTGGTTGTGCCCCGATCCCACAGCTGAACCAACTTTAGGAGACTTTCTTGGGCGCCCTGAAGCCTTCTTCACAACAATTGAACCACTCTCCTTGAAGTTCTTGATGATCCGATAAATGGTTGATTTAAGTGCAAGGTCTTACTGGCAGCAATATCCTTGCCTGTGAAGCCCTTTTTGTCTTGAAGGCAACCATGGTTGACAGAGGAAGAACAATGATTCCAAGCACCACCCTCCTTTTGAAGCTTCCAATCTGTTATTCGAACTCAATCAGCATGACAGAGTGATCTCCAGCCTTGTCCTCGTCAACCCTCACACCTGTGTTAACAAGAGAATCACTGACATGATGTCAGCTGGTCCTTTTGTGGCAGGGCTGAATTCCAGTGGCCATGTTTTGCATGGCAAAGAGGGACTTTGCAATTAATTGCAATTCATCTGATCACTCTTCACAACATTCTGGAGTATATGCAAATTGCCATCATACAAACTGAGGCAGCAGACTTTGTGAAAATTAATATTTGTGTCATTCTCAAAACTTTTGGCCACGACTGTACATAAATAAAAATACATATGAACCAAAATGCAAAGTTGTCCATTAATATTTATGAAGGGTAACTTTCTTATTGAACCTGCATTGTGAAATAAATACAAATCCCCACCCCCCAGACATGAATAAAGTGGTATGTACCCAGGTTTTCTAGGCCTGTGTAGTTAATGAGTGTGTTGCTGACATCCACTTCCTCTATGGCGCTGTCCCGGCGGTTCATGAAATCCCAGTTGAACTTCCCTCTTCTGTCTGATCGGAACCACTCTGACTGTCCTGCAAACCTGGAGGGACAACAGACTAGTCATCACTAACAACAAGTGAACAACACAGTGATCAGCAAATAGAACAACAACAAAAAAACATCCAAATGCACAACAACAAAAAACACAAAGCACACTAATACTCACCAACAGGTCAAAAAGGGAGCATGCACAGGCAGTTATGGGCAGCCCAAAATGGCATAACAGTTACCTGAATCCTCCCTTGAGGCTAAGGATGTAATAAGCAGCTGCAACGTTGTCCCCATAGTTCTGCTGGGTGTAACCATAGAAACTGTGAGGGGAAGGAGACAGGGGTTGGGCTGAGAGCAATGTTTATGGAGTTGGGACAGCCAGTTCCACTTTGATCCCTACACATTCGCCTTAGCCCTAACCCTTCATTGCATGCAGATCTAAAGGGTCTGGATAGAAAAAGCAGCGTTGGGAGCGTCCACCATTTTGCTCACCAACGCCTTACAGATCGTGCATTGAAGGGTAATGGGCAAGGGGGAGGGATAGGGATAGGGAACGATTTGGGATAATGGCGTGCTGATAGAAATGCATGTAGCTAGAATAATCGGTGTGTTTTCCTGTTACACATACAAATTCTGATGACGTAGACCTCGGTTCTTGAACCAGGAGCTCCAGCTGAGGAGAGTCTCGATGTCATGGAAACGCTGGCTCAGGAAGAGGAGGAGCCTGGCTTGTAGTGAGGGCGGAGCCACAGGGATAGAACTCGTGTAATGCGATGTGGCGACCAAGAGGGTCACCTGACTACAGCTTCGCCGCCTCAACTGACAGACAGATACAAAGGACATGGGCAGTGAGAAAGAAGAGAGACAAATGCACAATGCAAATGAGAGGAAATCTACTAGGCATGTTGATATGCTGTAACCATAAACCTAAGAGTGGTGAGAGGAGTGCCTTAGTTCAACTCTCATCCGTGTGTGATGTCGCATTATTTGGATTTGGACTTCATAGATCAGTTCCTGTTCCTGTTCCTGTTCCTGTTCCTGTTCCTGTTCCTGTTCCTGGAGGGCCTCACATATGTGTAGAGTTTTGCACTTAAAAAAAAGATATTGTTGATTTGATTAGCTAGTTACTTTTCAGCCCACCCTGCTCTAGTATGGAGGAGCAATCATATCACTTGATCCCCAAAAGTATATGATTAGACATCACATCTATTTTATTGATCATCTTGAAAAATGTGACAGGTAGGACCTTTTTAGAGGTCCCTCACTAATTTGTCTGTGACACTATAAAACAACATTTGAGCAGGCAGAGGTGAGAAGACAATTTCACTGGGGTCATAGCTACGTGCTATGTGCGAAGAAAGTCTCACAAAAAGTCTCACAAAAAGTGCAACAGGTGATTTCAACAAATTATACGTTGTACAACCCTTGCGTTCAAGAAGCTATTGTAATTTGACACCAAGGTATGTCGTGATTTAGGCCTTTCCATAATAAATGAGGCCTGATACTCCATCACCACATAATATTGTTGTTGTTGAATCATTCTCTTTGGCAATAGCACTAGACATTGTGTGAATCTGTTTAGTCTCTGCCCTTTCCTCTCAATGTCTCCTACCTAGACCACAGCCAAAATAACTTGAAGAATGACAGTAAGGTAAGCTATTATTAACAGTCTGAGAGAAGGTCAGTCCCTCTAGATTCATTTTAGGATCTGGAAATTGGTGGATCGGTTAATCATTTGGTGGTGCAGGACAGTAGGTGGTGTATTGAGTGAAGGATTTTAGAAAGTATGCCTGGGGAATACAGGCAACTTATAGAATTTGAGAGTTACAGTAACTGAAAGAGAGTGATATAATAGCCTAAGTAAGAATGTAAAAGGGAGGCAACATCTCCCCTGTCTCATTCCAATCCATTTATTCCACAATCCCATTCTCCCCATGGCTTCACTCCATCTCCCATCATTCCCATTTCCACATACTTTGCCAGCATAGGAGAAAAACACACCTGACAGATGAGGGGACGGCTCGATACATGGAAGAAACACTAACACTTCGTCTCTCCTCCTCTCTTCTCCCAGGGTCCACTGGGGCAGCTCCGGACCAACAGACGGCTCTCCCTTGTTGTCACTGGCAACTAGCAAATAAGATCAGCCTCGCTGGTGATTTACTCCAGTCCTAATGTTGATTACAGAGAGGGAGGGTGACGGTTGCAGTTCACTATGGTGGGTGTACTTAAAGCATTCATAACACCTTTATGAAACCATGACCCCTTCATGAATGTCGTAGTATCATTCACAACAACCTTCGTATTCAAAACCCCTTATGAATGTTGTTGAATAATGAGTCGTGAAGGTGGTCATGAATGATACAGCAACACTCATAATGGTGTTATGACTGGTTTCAGAAATGTGTAATGTGTACCCCCCCTATAAAGTAAAGTGTTACCCAGAAGACTGTTAGAAAAGCATCAAGTTCATTGAGAGACAAGGCAGTGTCAGTTGCATGTGATCTAATGCCCATCATGGAGGATAACGTGTGAATGGATTTCTAATCAGTGAATTGATGAATAGATGGGTGGGTTGTTGGAATGGAACTACTGTAGCAGACGGCACAGGAGGAGGTGGCATAGAGAGTATAGACTTCAGGGAGTAGCCTCGTCTCCGTGAGTGTCTGGACATGTCTACAGACTATAGAGAGATGGTGCAAATTCAAATCTGGACTTTGAAACCAGTTCCACTGCTTTTTTCCCCCATTCTTCCCCTAATATGCAATTGATATAGAGCTGGGACACCAAGGTGTATGCAATTCATTGTCAGGTAGAACAGAAAACCAGAAGTAGTACTGACCTCATAGGGTACAACCCTAGACAGTAATTCTCCTCATAGATTATGTATGTATGAACTACACATTGACGCATTCAGGTTACTTACTAGTCTCCAAAGTACTGGAGCATGTCTTCAATGTATTTTATGTAGTGTTTATTCTGTGTTTTTGGTCATGAATGCATTTGTAGGTTTTTTTATACTTTCCTTTTTAAAATTTGGACTGTGGGATTTCAAAGATGACAGTTGTTTATGTGTTATTCACTCACACCTCAAGTGCATACTTGTTATTTCTTCATTGTCCAAGAAAATTCTGCACCAAATGTCCAACGAGAAATTGTGTCATACAGTGTTTTATAGAGTTTGTAGAACAAATGTCACAGAAATCATTATTGGAAACATGAGAGTGCCATTCTCTGAATGCCTACTCAAAGGCCTCAAAAGGATCCACTGATCCAATTAGTGTAAAGCGGGCTGGAAAAGGCTGTAGCCTGTTGTGCCTCTCTCTCCAGCCCCAGGAAAGGGGGAGCAGAATGGGTATGAGTGTTGGATTGTGCCCCTGCCTGCCTGGGAAGGAAGTCTATGGCTTCATAATGGCGGCCTGTGAGGTGTGCTGTTTTAAACCACCCATAAGGTCACAGGGATGCTGTAAATCTAAATCACAGCTTGAAAGATTGACAGCATGCGCGCCGCAATAGTAGTTCAGTCAAGTGCATCCAGTTACCTCCTTCCATTGGAGGACAGAGTGTCCCGACTGGCCACGTAGGGGGATAGGATGCACACTGTAAGTGATACAGTACACACACTCACACTCACACACACAAACAATACGTCTGGTTGTTTCTCAGTGTATTGGATGTTATTGATGCTGTTGATGCATAAATAGCACATGATGTGGATGTGTGTGGATAGTCACTGCAACATGTGTTGGCAAGGATACCAGGAGAAGCTCTTCAGATTTGGATCCTGTGCCAACTGTTAGTGTTTTTTTCTTTCATCGGTTAAGACCGTATTTTCAATGTGTGTCCATTGCCACTTTTATGTCTAATTTTAGCCCATTTTGGTTGAATAATAGTTGCCGTAAAATCCGCAGGTGATGACGCTGCCGAGGTTAGCTTCACCTTTTAAAGGCCCAAACTAATGAGCAATTATCTGGTTGGCTGTGTCTCCAAAGTCCCTCCCAGCATGTCTGCTGTTAGAACCCCCTCTGATCCAGTTGGAACCCCCTCTTATCCAGTTGGAACCCCCTCTTATCCAGTTAGAAACCATCTTATCCAGTTGGAACCCCCTCTTATCCAGTTAGAACCCCCTCTGATCCAGTTGCAACCGCATCTGATCCAGATGGAACCCCCTTATATTCAGTTGGAACCTCCTCTTATCCAGTTGGAACCCCCTCTTATCCAGTTGGAACCCCCTCTGATACAATTGGAACCCCCCCTGATACAGTTGGAACCCCCTCTGATCCAGTTGGAACCCCCTCTTATCCAGTTGGAACCCCCTCTGATCCAGTTGAAACCCCCTCTTATCCAGTTGGAACCCCCTCTTATCCAGTTAGAACCCCCTCGTATCCAGTTGGAACCCCTCTGATCCAGTTGGAGGCCCTTCTGATCCAGTTGGAGCTCCCTCCTATCCAGTTGGAACCCCATCTGATCCAGTTGGAGACCCTTCTGATCCAGTTGAAGCTCCCTCCTATCCAGTTGGAACCCCCTCTGATCCAGTTGAAGACCCTTCTGATCCAGTTGGAGCTCCCTCCTATGCAGTTGGAACCCCCTCTGATCCAGTTGGAGCTCCCTCCTATGCAGTTGGAACCCCCTCTGACACAGTTAGACCCCCCCTTATCCAGATAGAACCCCCTCTTATACAGTTGGAACCCCGTCATATCCCGCTAGAACCCTCTCTGACCCAGTTAGAACCCCCTCTGATCAAGTTGGAACCCCCTCTGATCACGTTAGAACCCCCTCTGATCCAGTTGGAACCCCCTCTGATCCAGTTAGAGCCCCCTCCTATCCAGTTGGAACCCCCTCTGATCCAGTTGTAACCCCTCTTATCCAGTTGGAACCCCCTCTGATCCAGTTGGAACCCCCCCGATCCAGTTGGAATCCCCTCTTATCCAGTGGAAACCCCCTCTGATCCAGTTGGAACCCCACCTGATCCAGTTGGAACCCCCTCTTATCCAGTTGGAACCCCCTCTGATCCAGTTGGAACCCCCTCTGATCCAGTTGTAACCCCTCTTATCCAGTTGGAACCCCTCTGATCCAGTTAGAGCCCCCTCCTATCCAGTTGGAACCCCCTCTGATCCAGTTGGAACCCCCTCTGATCCAGTTGTAACCCCTCTTATCCAGTTGGAACCCCCTCTGATCCAGTTGGAACCCCCCCTGATCCAGTTGGAATCCCCTCTTATCCAGTGGAAACCCCCTCTGATCCAGTTGGAACACCACCTGATCCAGTTGGAACCCCCTCTTATCCAGTTGGAACCCCCTCTTATCCAGTTAGAACCCCCTTGTATCCAGTTGGAACCCCCCTGATCCAGTTGGAACCCCCCCTGATCCAGTTGGAACCCCCTCTGATCCCGTTGGAACCCCCTCCTATCCAGTTGGAACCCCCCCTGATACAGTTGGAACCCCCTCTTATCCAGCTAGAACCCCCTCTGATCCAGTTGTAACCCCCTCTGGTCCAGTTGGAACCCCTTCTTATCCAGTTGGAACCCCCTCTGACACAGTTGGAACCCCCTCTTATTCATTTGGAACCCCCTCTGATCCAGTTGGAACCCCCTCTTTTCCAGTTGGAACCCCCCTGATCCATTTGGAAACCCTCTTATCCAGTTGAAATCCCCTCTGATCCAGTTGGAAGCCCCTCTTATCCAGTTGTAAACCCCTCTGATCCAGTTGGAACCCCCTCTTATTCAGTTGGAACCCCCTCTGATCCAGTTGGAACCCCCCTCTTTTCCAGTTGGAACCCCCCTGATCCATTTGGAAACCCTCTTATCCAGTTGGAACCCCCTCTGATCCAGTTGGTTTTGTTGTCTATAGCAGAGGGATTTATTTTGTTTTTAATTCAGTCAATTCAAAGAGTGAATTGAAATTCAATTAAAGACGTGAAAATTGGCAGTAGTTTTCACTCACACGCACATACACGCGCAGACACGCATGCACAAACCTAGTCCTACCGTTGCCTTGTGCAATTAAAAGTGTGTCAATTCCATACAAATAAGATGTGACGGTATCTCATATGGAGCGCTCAGTCCCCAGGATCTGGATAATGGCGGCATTACCTCAGCTTGGCGTCTCGCTGAACGATCCTACTATCGCGATTAGAGCTGACAGCTGTAATTACCACAGTGAGGCATGCTAATGACTGCAAGATGCTGAGCCAGTCTACTGTTTAGCTCAATTAAATTACTTCATTATCTCCACAGCTGTCTGCCGCTCAAAATGGCCTAGCTGTGTTGACGAAAATCGCAAAATACTGTAGAATCCACTATATATGAAGTCTCCATAAGAACACATCCTGGTTTAATTTGTGAAAGGGAATGAAACTGCAGATCCGCACGCACACACACTACTTAAACATCCACCATCTGAATTCTTCTGATGTGCGGCCCTTTGAGCTGAGTGTGTGTGGCTGAGTAACTTTGAACTGTAATGAGAGAAAGGTTAGAGTTGTAGCGACACTAACTCCGTAGATACAAGTTCCTCAAGCCCATAACTTCTCTCTGGTCATCCAGGCCGTCTCTGAGAGAGATGAGATGTCAGGGATTCCCCTAGGGACCTCTGTTTGAAAGTAGCATTACATCGCATAAGTGCAGGATGAATAATGCATTGGAGATTAAAGGCTACTTGGTGCTGTGATATGGATATAGGTTATTGTGTGATGCTACGGTTTATGGGTCTGCACGTTTAAGCCTCCGTCATGCCCATTGTGTGTGTAAAAGGTTAAATGACTTCTGACACTGATAAAGCGTTGTTCCAGTTGATACTAAAGGGGATCAGAGTCTAAGTGGTTTGAGGTGGTTTGGTGGGTGTGGTTACGTGCTTTCAGTTCAGTTTAAATGACTTTGCTATTCCTCTCAAATGAATTGGTTAATTTGCATAAGTTATTGTTTACATTACTGCTATTCCCTTGCTTTCTCTCTCATATTCCCTTGCTTTTCCTCTCTTATTCCCTTGCTTTCTCTCTCGTATTCCCTTGCTTTCTCTCTCATATTCCCTTGCTTTTCCTCTCTTATTCCCTTGCTTTCTCTCTCATATTCCCTTGCTTTCTCTCTCATATTCCCTTGCTTTTCCTCTCTTATTCCCTTGCTTTCTCTCTCGTATTCCCTTGCTTTCTCTCTCATATTCCCTTGCTTTCTCTCTCTTATTCCCTTGCTTTTCCTCTCTTATTCCCTTGCTTTCTCTCTCTTATTCCCTTGCTTTCTCTCTCATATTCCCTTGCTTTCTCTCTCATATTCCCTTGCTTTTCCTCTCTTATTCCCTTGCTTTCTCTCTCATATTCCCTTGCTTTCTCTCTCTTATTCCCTTGATTTTCCTCTCTTATTCCCTTGCTTTCTCTCTCATATTCCCTTGCTTTCTCTCTCGTATTCCCTTGCTTTCTCTCTCATATTCCCTTGCTTTTCCTCTCTTATTCCCTTGCTTTCTCTCTCATATTCCCTTGCTTTTCCTCTCTTATTCCCTTGCTTTCTCTCTCATATTCCCTTGCTTTCTCTCTCTTATTCCCTTGCTTTTCCTCTCTTATTCCCTTCCCTCTCACACTCTCTCCCTTTGCCCTTTATTAATTCCAAAACTCTCTCAATCCATTCCACCATTTTTGTTCCCCCATTTCCCATATACCTTTTCTTTCTTTCTTTCTCTCTCTCTCTCTCTCTCTCTCTCTCTCTCTCTATCTCTTTCTCTCTAACCTTAGCATCCCTAAGTCACATTCCTCTTTATTTTTCATCTCTCAATCCCCCTTTCCCTACTTTTTCTGCCAGAAAGCCTTTGGCTTTAATGTATAAATTCAGCATCAATGGGATATATTTTTCTTTTCCCTTTTTCTCCTCAATCACCCATCCCCCTCTATCTCGGTGCTCTGCTAGTCAGCAGGATCTATAATGCACCATGCTGCTTCTAGTGTGAAATTAGCTGTGTGAAACCACTCTAATGGTTTGTGTGAAACCACTGTAATGGACTCTCTCTCTCTCTCTCTCTCTCTCTCTCTCTCTCGCTCTCTCTCTCTCTCGCTCTCTCTCTCTCTCTCTCTCTCTCTCTCTCTCTCTCTCTCTCTCTCTCTCTCTCTCTCACACACACACACACACACACACACACACACACACACACACACACACACACACACACACACACACACACACACACACACACACACACACACACACACACACACACACTTATCGCTCTCTCTCGCACACACACACACACACACACACACACACACACACACACACACACACACACACACTCCCAAAGTGTATATAGCCAAGTTGTCGTTACTCACTGTGTATTTATTATTACTTTTGTGTTTTACTTTTCTATTATTGCTGTATTGTCTTCCTCTCTTCATTGTTGGGAAGGGCCTGTAACTAAGCCTTTCCCTGTTAGTCTACACCTGTTGTACCAAGCATGTGACAAATAACATTTGTTTTGTTACACATATTTAGGAAGCATTACAAATGACATTGGCTCTAATAAATACTTTATGACATATTCATATTCTATCAGAGTATGCAATGAGTCAACATCAATCATATATGCTGTCTTCTAGCCGATAACAAATCACAATAAAAAAGTCCCTTAGCTATATTTGTTTAAAAATATTCCTAATTGTACATCCCTCGTGCCATCACCAAAATCACCATCTCTACTATGCCTATATATCACAATATGTCATTGACCTGTTATGTGAGAGTAAGTGTCATATTATGGATTATGGATTTGTTGTATAAGCATCCAGTCTGACCTCTCATTCTCCCGTCCCTTGTTATTGGGTGTCCCTGTGTTCTCTCAGATGATAAGCTGATTACAGTTTTTTCCAATTGCTAACACACTAAAATGACATGCACAGCACAATTATTTAAACTGACACACAGAGAGCAAAACCTCTTCTCAAGTTTCCAAAGTCTAAACACATTTTCTGCTTTACACACATTTTGCAATTCAAAATGGCACTTTTTAAATGCACTGCACACGGTTCTCTGCATAAGACACAACAATCTGACATAAAGTCACATGTTTGCCATTTCAAAACACTGCCATTCAAAATGACACGACATGAGCTAATTGGCCAATGCATGTGCCACCTGGCCAAATGGTTAATTGTTACCACTTCAATCAGGAAGTAAGCACTATGAAAAGACCACAGGTGAGCACCTTTTGTTTTACAACAACAATGGAAGCCGTTGCAGAGAGAGGAAGAGGAAGAGGAAGAGGGAGGTTGAGAATGAGAGGGGGAGGAAGAGTGAGAGGTAGGGGTAGAGCTGGTAGAGGAGTTCATGGCCAAAGAAGACAACAACTTTCAAATGAAATCAGAGCAACCTTAGTTGATCATGTCAGCAGTGCTTCATTTTGCAGGATATATGAGGTATTTTGCAGTTTGGTTGTGTGGTTTTGTGAATTGTGTTAAGTATTTTGATAAAACCTGCCTAGTTTGCAAAATTGTGTTTTAGCAATTGGGAAAAACTGTAATGACCGTCTAATTACAGTAAGGTAGCAGAAAGGCCAGGCAATTAGCCACAGCCTCGTTAGGTCATCATGACATCCTGCTACTGTCATCCACCCAGATATTACTATCAATGAAGTCACAGGATGCAGCCCAAATGGCACCCTGTTCCCATGTAGCGTAGTCCACTATAAAGGCAATAGGGTGCCATTTGGGATGCAGACACACTAACAGGAGACAGGAAGATACTCAGTGCCCCTGGCTGCAGACTGGCTGGCATTTCTGAGGGGCCTTTCTGAGGGGCCATAGTGGTGAGGGGACAGACTGACAGACACAGATCACCCGTCACTCACTCTCTTATCCATAGTTATGAAAGTCTACCAAGACCTCTGGTGCTCCCTGCCTTTCTCCACTCTCTATCTCTTCTCTCTCTGTTTTCTCTTCTCTTCTTCACTCCTCTTATTTTATCTCTCTCCATCTTATTGTCTCCCCTCCCTCCTCGACTACTCATTAATTCACTCTGACACACTCAATAATGTCCTCCCTCCTTCCCTCCTTCCCCAGTCCTCCCATCTCTCTCTGTCCTCCTCTCCTCCATATCTGCTGTCAGGGGTGTACTCTCTCATGTTGAAGGGTCTTGGTTGAAATGTAATTAGCTTTACACATATTTCCTAGCAATTCCTAATTAGAGTGGTAGGTTGATGTCATTAAAACACCAGGGATTGGACTAGGGAGTAGCCTAGTAGCCAGCCCCTCCTCCTCCGCTGAGATATGGGTCCCCCCCAGACACAGAGCAGGACTTGAATAGACTGGAAATAGACTGGGGTTAGGATCATTATCTTTCTATTAGAGAGGGAAACAAAGACTATTTTTATTTTCCATAATGGGGCTAGTATCGAACCCGGAAAGGCAAGAGCACATAAAACCAAAAAATTGTCTGAGGGCACATCAAGAAGCACATCCGTGTTTTAAGTAAGCACTGCCCTCCGATGCTCTGTTTCTGATGTAACTGACCTTCCTGTTGATTTTGTAATGATGTTATCTGAAGCAGCTCTCGGCCAAAACCACTTTAAGCTTGCCTTGCTACAGTTTCTGTATGTCCTCAGAAACAGCCACTGTATTAAGCCTTTTTGGTGTGTGTGCTTGCGTGTGCATGTGAGAGGTAGATACTGTCATTGAAATTGACTGCACGTTCAAGGACAATGTAGAAAGCAAACATATGCTTAATCCATTTAATATCCCCGTTGAAAAATGAAAACACTCTTGTGAAATCCTCACAGAGTTTTACATGAACCTAACAAAGCCAGTAGACAGACAATATATTAAGTAAAGATTATGGTAATGAATATTATCATTGCGTATTCAGCCATGGAACATGAAAAAAGCTATTTTAAGGTGAAAATGGCAGAATGTTTTTGCTTCGCATGAGTAGCATTAACAAATAAAAGTCGAGCAAACGCAGCACTTGGAATTATGTTGAGTAATACATCGAATTGGAGCTGACAGTTCAACTATACAAAAAAAATAGGGATTTGTTTAATAATTTATGAGTGGAGGAAATGACTCTATGCTGCTGGTAATGCATAGATGCAGATTTAGTAGCTACATTTCAAATGATGACATGGATTGATACAAAATCTATGGAAAATGTAACTGCACTCATGTTCAATCATGGAGCGCTATATCAGGCCTGCTTGAGTAGTTCGGTGGACGCTATTAATCTACAGTAGGATTTTGGTGAATATTGTATCTCTCTTGTGAGCTGTTATGCAAACTTGTAAATCCACAATATTAAAACGGTTTGCAGTAACTTTATGGTTGAGGCTTATTTTCAATGGAAGACAACTGGACCTCTTCAGTGGCTAAGGATGATCAACGTCAAGACCAAAGATCAAATCAGAAACCGCTGACTACCCGTTTTCACTGATCAATATTTCCATGTGTTACGACCCGCCAGTGTTACACACAGCAATAAGACAGGATCATCACTCATCAAACACTCTCTGATCTTTTGTCTTACAAGGACTATCATCATGGTCTGCCATAGTATTCCCTATGGCCCTAAAGACTTAGGAAGCTAGCAAAAGGGGTTCCCTAACTGAGGGACCAGCCTTAAAAGCAGAAGATCTGAGCTGACTGAGAATTACATAAGGACTGTACAGCTCTCAGAGTTCTTACGACAGAGAGAGTCCAGTGTTCTTTTGGGAGATAATATAGGCCTATATTGTCTCTCCCTGTTCCTCTGGTTATGTAAGGACTGTCTTGTTTAGAGTTGGGTCGGTTTTAGGGTCACATCAGAGGAATACAAGATATTAGGACAACATGGAACCATGGAACCTGATATATGTAATCATAACTTCATGTTAAGTTATGGACAATCTTTTTAGTAATGTGACTAATTGTAAGATGCTGTGTGTTTAGGCATTTTTCTATCCTCGTGTTAACTTCTAGATGCGTCGTCTATAGTATCCCAGCCTTGCTCTAAGTGATCTGTCCCCGGCATTCTCTGCTTGTCAGCCTGACGTATCTCTGCCATGTCGACAGGCATGGTGGCGTGCAGCGCTGTGTAGAGGACCAGACATCGCCCGTGTCGTGCCACGGCAGCCTTGCCAACCCGTCAGCGTGTGTGAGAGTGTGCGAGGCCGCCAAGGAAGGCTAGTGTTTCATTGGTGTGTGCAGCTAAGATCTGCTGCTTCCTGTTAGGACACGCTTCACTTCCTGTCAGCCACCCCACAGCGACTGCCTCTGTCTCTCTGTCTAAGCCTCTCACTTGCACTTTCTTTGTCTCTCTCTCTCTCTCTCTCTCTCTCTCTCTCTCTCTCTCTCTCTCTCTCTCTCTCTCTCTCTCTACGTGTCTCTCTCTCTCTCTCTCTTTCTGTCCCTCTCTGCCTCCTCTCCTCTGTCTCTTAATGACAATCTCATTGATTCTACCTTTGATCTTTTCCTCTCTTCTTGGCTCATCACCTTCAATGAAGTTCCACTTATCGCTTTTCATTCTCCCCACCTCTCTCCCCCTCTCTCTCTCTCTCTCTCTCTCTCTCTCTCTCTCTGAATGCCCTCTATTTGGTCCTGTAGTAGTGTCCCCTCCCCTTCCTCCCTCCTCCTCCCCTGTCTTGTGGCCCACCTGTCCCTGCTCCTCAGCTGCTCCCCCTGAAGACAAGGCAGAAGCACCCAGGCAGAACATCCAGCCTGTTCCCAACTCTGCCGCGCTCTAACCCTCTTCCTTTATACCTCTCCTCCTCCTCCTCCTCCTCCTCCTCCTCCTCCTCCTCCTTCCTTTGAGACATTTATGATGATACTAGTCTTGATGGCAGTGATGATGATGATTATGATGATGAAGATGACGAGATTGATGTTGATGTTTATGATGATACTAGCCTTGGTGACAATGATGATGAGGACGAAGGCCATATTGCTGATGGTGATGACGCTGGCTGCCACAGTGGTCAGGAAGAGACGCTGTCCCCCGGCCATCTGTGTACAGATTAATCCTTGCTGGGTTTAGAGATATTACTGCCAGGCTTATTGCCGTGGCAACCAGCCCTCAATCCCAATTCAGCACAGCGAATTGGGATATCAGAGACACACACATACATACACACACCCACACACACACACACACACACACACACACACACACACACACACACACACACACACACACACACACACACACACACACACACACACACACTTTCTCTGTTGACAGTGCTGCTGTTTAGTGCAACAGAAATGAAAGAGGAATGAATACATACACACAAACGCACGCTCACACCAAGGTTATTATAGTTTTGTGTTTTTCTATTTGTTTTTTCTATTTTTTATTTAAGTTGTCCAGAGCCAGCTGCTATCGCACTGGTGCCAATGTGAGAGCCATAGGATTCAACCGAATATTACAGATTGTCCACACACACAGTAACTGTAGTAGATTTTCGGGGAATTTTATGAAAAGCTGAATGTGTTCTGAGCATTCTGATCCCAAATTGACATTCTTTCCAATAAATAGATTGGGAGAAAAACAACTTTGTTTTAGTTGGCTGAAGCAGTCGTCTCTGCCTGCTGGTCGCTATGCTACCCGAGAAAGCATGCTCACAGGAGAAGTGTAACTTACTTACACAGACCTGAACCGTGACACTTTTTTTCAATGGGAAACTGCCTTCATCTTAATTCCTCCATAATATCTGGTCATAACTAGTAGTAGTGATGCACAAACTTGGTCTATTTGAAACATCGCCATCTCCTGGCAGCATTTACCCACCAGATTCAGTAGCTTGAAAACCTGCAAAAAGCTTGAAAACACCATTGAAATCCTACATTGAAAACCACATTGAAAACCTACATTGAAAGTTTAGGGAAAAAGACTAAAACGGAAGATAATATGCTTTTTATTTTAGTTTGTTTTGGAAGCAAAGATAATAGTTTCAGTGTAGTTTTAGTTTTTCCAAACGTGTTTGTTAATTATTTAAATGAATTTAGTTTACTAAATCGTTTTTTCATGACTATTTTTTTGTTTTAGTTTCAGTTTTAGTTTACTGTAATAACCTTGGCACACACACACATAGGCACGCACGCACGCACGCGCACACACACACACACACACACACACACACACACACACACAGCATTCCCTCCTCCCTTACCCTTGCTATTATCACTGATGCTATTAAGCAACTAATTGGAATTGTTATTATTTGTGGTCAGTTTTATCATTTCAGCAGCAGCACATTTTGATGTGTCATACTATAATATACTGCTTTTGTTTTTCAAATCCATTCACGTGGACAATGACATTTCGATATCCCATCTCTCTCTTGGTTTCTGTCGCTCATGCACACAAACACATGCAGAAAATGTTTTGATATTTTGACACCTACATCCGTTCATATGGGGCTGCACACTGTTAATCACCACAAGGTCAAGCTTGGCATGTGTACCATTCAAGGTTTTATTCAGTATTTACATACAGTACACAAGTCAGACACAATGGTCAATAAACCTTCAAATAAGGTCAGTTGGATATAAAATAAAATCTGCAGGCAAAACAACAGATTTTCCATAAAAAATCACAAACAAGTGTTTTTTTTCTTTCTTAGCATTTTTTTTATGTCCACTTCGGTGTTGGAGATATGCAAAGCTACGATGAAACAATCACATGTTATTCTACAGCTAATACATTTCCCTTTCTGCTCCTTAAGAAAACATGTACCTGACGTTCAGTCATTTTAGTACCCAAATATAGACATTACCTCGTCCTCAACTCTCGTACCCTAACATGTTCTTGATTTGATTTTTCATGACGTTACCGTAGCAACCACTCCTATAAGGTAGCCTCATTTAATTTGACAGTGCAGTGGTGGTGTGGACCAAGAATCATAAGCTTTATGTAAATTGTTTACTCTAATTTGTATGCTACTTTATGACTCAAAGGGGCCACTGTGTCAGGTGAGGGGACAGGTAGTTGTTTTCCCCTCACTAAAGCTTCTCTTCTGAAAAACCTCACGGCCTTAGCCCCGTCCTCACTAGATCAAGTAGCACTCAGTTTAATGAAATTGCCTAGTTACTATTGATATCATGAGAGATTAAAGGGTTTGAAATTGCCCCCATAAACGAAATATTCCTAATCCAGTTCGGTGTGGCTGTTTGTGTCGACTACATCAACACCGTGCATCGAGTGCACTTATAGCACGTCGAAGCCTTAGACTCAGTGGGTGTCATGTCCTTCACATGACAAGACAGAGCTGGCTTCGTCATGGCTCAGACTCTCAGAGTGGAGAGGGGGATACTAAAGGCATGTAACAAATATCATCAATACCAATTCTCATGTTCAAATTTGTATGACACGTTCTACTAATCCCGATGCAAGTCTGTCTTGCATGAAGTAGTGGTTTCCTTGCTTATTGTGGCCAATGATAATACAGACTTTTCAGGCTAGGGTCCATTTTTAAAGCATGTTTTGACACAATAGACAATGTTGGGTATTTTTGCCAGCATTTCGCTGATAATGTAGTTGACCATCGTTGTCCTCCCCACAAAGGAAATTGGGGAGGGGACTGTGGATCTATATCCGTCCGTTAGTACGTTCGTCACATGCGATATCTCAGACAGCACTGGCATAATTTTGACGGAACTCGGGTGAATGATGCATCTTGCAATAGAGATCCGCCATTTACAAAATGACACTGTTTGGCCAGACGGTGGCGTTATAACAAGTTATTGAAAATTCAAACTTTAAAAGGTCACACCCCTCACTCCATTTGACCAAATGTCATGCAATTCTGTACATACAGTAGGTCCCTCTCCTCACAAGAAACAAATAAGGTCTGCTATGATGAATTTTCCGCCATTTACAATATTGTGAAAAAGACTTACAACTCTACTCCTCTGGCATCAAATTACCAATCTGCATGAAACTTGATATGTGGCATCTATGGACAAAGATCTCTCAACAAAATTTTTCCAGACTAGTACCTAAAACAACATGGCCGCTCTTGACCAATAACCATTCACGCGGGCATGGTCTGGCACATAAATGCATATAAATCAGTCACAGATATTGTAACAAAATCTGGTAAACATGTTGCAAACACTGTCACGACTCATCATACAGTGCCTTCGGAAAGTATTCGGACCCCTTGACTTTTTCCACATTTTGTTACCTTACAGCCTTATTCTAAAATGTATTAAATAGTATTTTTCTGTCATTAATCTACACACAATACCCCGTAATGACAAAGCAAAAACGATCACATTTACATAAGTATTCAGACCGTTTAATCAGTACTTTGTTGAAGCACCTTTGGCAGCGATTACAGCATCAAGTGTTCCTCGGTTTGACGCTACAAGATTGGCACACCTGTATTTGGGGAGTTTCTTCCATTCTTCTCTGCAGATCCTCTTGGATGGGGAGCGTTGCTGCACAGCTATTTTCAGGTCTCTCCAGAGATGTTCGATCGGGTTCAAGTCCAGGCTCTGGCTGGGCCACTCAAGGACATTCAGAGACTTGTCCCGAAGCTGTTCCTGCGTTGTCTTGGCTGTGTGCTTAGGGTCATTGTCCTGTTGGAAGATTAACCTTCGCCCCAGTCTGAGGTCCTGAGCACTCTGGAGCAGGTTTTCATGCTCCGTTCATATTTCCCTCGATGCTGACTAGTCTCCCAGTCCCTGCCGCTGAAAAACATTCCCATGGCATGATGCTGCCACCACCATGCTTCACTATAGGGATTGTGCCAGGTTTTCTCCAGATGTTACACTTGGTATTCTGGCCAAAGAGTACAATCTTGGTTTCATCAGACCAGAGAATCTTGTTTCTCAGGGTCTGAGAGTCTTTAGGTGCTTTTTGGCTCCAAGCGGGCTGTGATGTGCCTTTTACTGAGGAGTGGCTTCCGTCTGGCCACTCTACCATAAAGGCCTTATTGGTGGAGTGCTGCAGAGATAGTTGTCCTTCTCGAAGGTTCTCCCAATCTCCACAGAGGAACTCTAGAGATCTGTCAGAGTGACCATTGGGTTCTTGGTTATCTCCCTGACGAATGCCCTTCTCCCCCAATTGCTCAGTTTGGCTGGGGCGGCCAGCTCTAGGAAGAGTCTTGGTGGTTCCAAACTTCTTCCATTTAAGAATAATGGAGGCCACTGTGTTCTTGGAGACCTTCAATGCTGCAGACATTTTTTGTTACCAGTTTTTGGTACCCTTCCCCAGATCTGTGCCTCGACACAATCCTGTCTCAGAGTTCTACGGACAATTCCTTCGACCTCATGGCTTGGTTTTTGCTCTGACATACACTGTCAACTGTGGGACCTTATATAGACAGTTGTGTGCCTTTCCAAATCATGTCCAATCAATCCATTTTAGTATAAGGCTACATGTGGAAAAAGTCAAGAGGTCTGAACACTTTCCAAATGCACTGCAACCAAGAACATTCATATCGACACCACATGGTGGCGCTATAGCTTTTGTTACTATCAGTATAGTCTAGTTTGAATTGTTATTACTAATTGGCCCAACTGGCCCAAGGTGGGAGGGGGGGGGGGGGGGGGGGGGTGCTGCATCATTTTCAGGCTAGTGAAGTTGACAGCACTGCGTATCACCCATTGGCACAACAAGGCTAAAGGTTTGATTAGGTCCTTGAGCAACAAACATGGTCACCACGTTCTGTTAGGGAGATAAATATTGGGATAGCGATATGTTGTGTTTTTGTTTCTATGGTGAAGGGGGGATGAAGGAGACTGTGCTGAAACTATAAAGCCCTTGTTTATAAAAACTTTCAACACAGCCGGTCTCGTTAAAATGTTTGGACGGGTCCCTTTGTCTCAAGAGTGGGCGGTGCCAGACCTGATGACGTAAACCTGGGTCTGTTACCTCTCCACACCCCCCATGCCACTGGTTTGAATGCAGCCCTACATGTGAGGTTAGGACAAGTGGCGCTGGTGGTAGATGTGCGCTAGAGTGATGGTACAGCAGGTATTTAATAGTGTCACAACCTCCAGGGCTTGCTCTCTGCCACCACAGATGGTGTCCGTTCCTGCCAATTGGAAGAGTGTTTGAGCTGTCTGTAGGTCCTTGCTTCCATCTCCTCGGAAATATTTATCTGAACTTGCCTGGTAAATGACCTTCCTTGTCACTGATTCAATGCAACCCAAGATGAGGGTTGATAGCACCAACGTTTCCGGCAAGGGGGCTGGTTTAGGCTTGGATACAAGGAAGTGGCCACAGAAGTAGGGTTATGGGTCTGTTTTGCCGTAACTCTGCAGATTAAAGGGATTTTCTTGCCATCAAACTAGTCTTGAGAATGTGTATGTAGTAATACATTAGCTTTCTCATGTGTGTACTGATTGACAATACTTGATGTGCCTTATCTATATGGTGTTTCCTGATGGGTTTCCTGTGTAAGAAAGGATGCAGATGTTGTTTGATAGCGTTTAGAAAAGTTTAGTTGTATTAATTGTAGAAATATGAATAAAAACCTAGTTTTAAAAGATTGTTAATCATTTAGAAGTGCATAATTCCTGAGACTGTTTGTATGATGTGCAGTAGCCCTCAATGTGTTGACCTGAAGCAGAGGGCTACACAGTCCCCATAATGTTACTGTGTCTTAGGGCTTCACTCTTTCTTTCATCAGACTTAATTAATTCAGTCGTAATTCATTTGCATTACTGTGGAATGTTGTTTCCTCTGTTTTGTCAATGTAGTGTTTATTTACCCTGAAAAGTGTGGCTTACAGTACACACAAGTATAATTCAGAGTATCCACATCTTAAGTGTTGTTGTTTAAAAAATCGGAATCTTTTTATAGCAGGTAAAGTAGCTCAAAATGGTGGTAAAAAAACAGCAGTGCTGAATCCTACCCTATTCCGTTTAGAAATGACTGCTTGGCTTGGTACTGACTTGTAAAAGAGTTAGAATTAGAGATTCTTGACATCAAGACTTAATTACACGTTTTATCTCCAAAGCTTGGACGACAACTAAAAAAAACTCTTCTTGGAGTTTTTAAAAACAGGTAGAAACATGCTTATTCTAGCCATTGTGCATGCCTTAAAAAATAATACATTTTAAACCCCATGTAATTTGTATATCACTTTGGCAAGGGATACAATACATGTGATCACATTTCAATACCCCCCCCCAGGTTGTACATTTAAAATGTTTTGTTCTTTACATAGGAAAAAAAACAACTTTTTCGATAGGTCTTTCAATTACATCACTGTACAAAAAAAGAGCAAAAGACAACAAAATGAATCCACAAGCCAGAAAAAAGGGAAACAAATTAAGAAAAGAAAATTGCATAATTTTCACATATAGACTGGAGAGACCATTAGACCACTAGAACCCTGTGTGTTCACTTTGGGAAGTGTCCTCATCCCAACCCTGTTATATAACCCTCAATGAGACCAGACAGGAGAGCAGGAGAGAGACACATGGGGACTGTACATGTACACTACTATACTACACTTCAGACCAACCTTCCCAAACCGTTATCTTAAAGAGAAGCGCCCAGGATCATTTAGAGAAAGCCCGGCCGTAACCTCTATTATTACGCCCTCTCAGCAGTCTTCTAAGAACAAGGCTCCTCCTCATCCAATCCCATGGCCATTCAACGAACTCTGAAGAAGCGGACTAATTCTATACTAGAGATGATCTACTAGTATCAGTGGGTTAATCACAGACAAGACTGGACGAATAAAGAGCTTTCTCTGGCTACTTCACCAGTCACACCTCAGTAAGACTATACAACCACATCAGCAGTGTGCTCAGTGAGGATAGAGAGGATAGCTGGACTCATACATAGAGATACAACTCTAGAGAGGCTGACTTCGTAGAGCCGCATTTTGTCGGCCATCTTACATGGGGACAGTTCTGAACGGTTTCTATCTCCATAAACGTGTCTCTCTGCGGTTGTAATCCTCTGTCATTGAATGACTAGCGAGGACTTTGTCATGGCTTTCTGTCGTTCTGTTTAGGACATTTCCTGTTCTTTTCAAACAAATGTGCAACTAGAAGCTTGGTGGCTTTCCAGGTTCCAGCCATATTTCCTCTCCCATGTCTGTTTTCTCGGCTTGGCTTGCGAAGTTGTTTTGGCCCGGGCCCAGCCGGTGTCACTGTAAACCCAAACATCTCCAACCTGAGCTGCCTACTCTGTTTTACAGTGTACCAGACGCACATGCCAAAAGAACACATGCTGTTGATGTCAATGTCTCCAGCAACCCCCCTCTCCCTCTTCTCTCTCCTGCTCCTTACAGAGTGTTTAGTAGAGCCTGTACATTACACACTCCAGGCTGTGTGTCCCTGGGCAGTGCTTGGGGTGACCACCATTACAGGGTTCCTATATGATCCTGGGGTGGAACACCAGGAGAATGTTCCGGCCCAAACATTTTCACTCAAGCAGAATCATGCTGATGGGGACTTTCTCTCTGGACAGGACATAAACCAAGGAACACACACGTACGTATGCGCGCGCACACACACACACACACACACACACACACACACACACACACACACACACACACACACACACACACACACACACATACACACACACACACACACACACACACACGAGGCACATTGTACAATACGGTGATGCACCTCGCTGGTCATGTTTGGCCTTCTTATAATGTCATCGCCATGGACACTACTACTGCTCAGTGTGCACACCCCTCCCTCAATACATCCACAACAAGGACACCCCCCCCCCCCCCCCCCTCCACCTCCCGTGTCTAGCCTCACTGCAGGGTCAAAAGGCATTGTGCTGTAAATGTGGGATCCCTTTTATAGTGTACCACTGTTGCAGAAAAGCTGAACCCTGTCTTCAGTGGTGTTGAGCGAGTGTGTTGGGTTTTTATTGCTGGTGCTACAGAGCTTTTCCCAACGAGAGTTCCTTTCTGTCTGCCGTTCTCCCGCCTGTCTTCAGGGATCATGCTGCAATACTTATTTTCCTTTTGTATTTTCCTCAATCTTTTCTCTTCTCTTAAAGGCATGCCTGCTGATCACCACAGATGAGAGAGATGCAGCACAAACCAGTAGATTAGCATGTTCTCTGTCAAGAGTACAATCCATGATAACACTTGGTTCATTCTAGAAACACTGCTTTGTAAACCTGCCTTCTTCAAATACCTCTTGCAATCCTCCTCTCAGACACAAATACAGTTCCATCGATCAGAAACAAAAAAAACAAGGCTATTTATACATTTTAAGTACCCCCATGATCCCAACCATGTTTTTTTGCCTCCCCTCGCCCTCCCCCTCCCTCCCCTCCCTCCCTTCCCTCCATAAAGATAAATACATCTATTTTGATATACTCTCTCAACTAAAAGATGAAATAATATGCAGGAACTTTCAAACAAGAAGTAAATCCAAAGGCTGGTACCAACTTCGTCACGAAAGGAATAAATCAACTCATAATAATGATATCGTAAACATTTAAATTAGTAATCAAATGATCTGGTTCCTCTCTGTCGAGAGTGCAAGGAGAAGGTTCCTCTTCTACTCTCCTATTTCTCTCTTTCACTTCATTTTTCTCTTTCTTTCAGTCAGTCACAAACACACGCAATACATTGGAATGCTGGAGAGAGAAGCTCGGCGCAGGGGTGTTTTTGTGTGGAGGGGAACGGTTTGTGACTGTGGAAGTGTCGTTTATGCGTGGCCTCCTTGGGTTCCTCTCTAAAGTTTACACGCAGGAGAAGAGGACAAGAAGACATTACTGTCATCCACCCTCCGTCTCAACGGTGCAGGTGCCAGCAGCGGAGAAGTAGAGACATTTTTTGTGTTTGTGTTAATAATTGTTTGCCAGGAGACAAAACGTAAACAGCAGCTTCTTCTGGCACCAGCTCCAGGACTCCCGAACACTGTCTCTCTCTGTCATCGTAATCTCTGGGAACTAGCTTGAGAGGAACATCATTCTCTCTCCACAGCAGGAAAGAGAGGCTAGAAAGTTGACTCCCTGTACGCTGCTTGTGGAGAGTCAATCATCGTTGCGACAGCTCTTCCTCTCTTTCTCTGTTAACGACCCCTCCTGCTCTCTTCATCATGGATGAAATAAGCCAGAACAGCACCATGACATAGCCAACCCCTCGGTCCCCTTCACCATCCCTGGCCCGAAAACCCTACAACAGCCAGAAGCCTCTCCTTAAAGGCTCCCGTTCCCATTGGGAACGTCCCAATCAAAACATCATTCACATGACAAGGTATGACAAGAACAGGTGCAGCTGATAATAAAGTAATAAAAAAATGCACCAAATATTCCGTGGCAGCTTCCCCTCCTCCTCCTCCTCCTCTTTCCATTAAAACTAAAAAGAGAGAGCGGAATGGAGTGGTCGTCCCACTCGTTCCCTACCCTGCCCCCTCACTTACCCAGCATTTAGCCCTGTCTCCATCAGACGTAGGCAGACTCGCTGGACTGGGTCCTGCCCATGTTGGGGGGCTGTGACAAGTGAGACATGTCCTTCTTGCGGATCTCGCAGATGGACTTGCGGCGGGCCTGCACGCCCCGGATGGCTGCCTTGATTTTCTTCCAGCCCAGGTGGTTGAGCTCTGCCAGGTTGAGCAGCACGCAGATGCCACTCACAGCGAACATGAAGACCAGGAAGACCGTTTTCTCGGTGGGCCGTGACACGTAGCACTCCACCTCCTTCAAGCAGGGGTAACGGTCGCACTCGAAGATGCCCGGCACGCTGAAGCCGTATAGGAAGTACTGTCCCACCAGAAAGCCGATCTCCAGTGCATTACGGAACACCACCTGGATAATGTAGAAGCGTGAGATGCCCTCCTGCTGGCGCTGCTTGGACTTCTTGCCATGTGTGAGCCCCCGCGGCACATTGGGGATCTCCTTCACCTCCATGCAGTCATGCTCATCCTTCCCGCCACCGTCGCCGTGGTGCACCAGGATGCCGTTGATGTTACGAAGCTTCCTGGTGCCGCTTTGCCCGTAATCCGAACGTTCCAGCAGCGGGTAGAGGAAGGAGTAGCGTCTGTCACGCTGCTTGGCCGACTGGTGCACAGAGTAGGTGATGAAGCACAGGCTGGGGGTACACACCAGAATGATCTGGAAGACCCAGTAGCGGATGTGGGAGATGGGGAAGGCCTTGTCGTAGCAGGCCTGGTTGCAGCCCGGCTGCAGGGTGTTGCAGATGAACATGGTCTGCTCGTCCTCGTACACCGTCTCGCCAACGATGGCCACGATCAGGATCCGAAAGATCACCACCACGGTCAGAAGAATCCTGTCAGAGAGAGAGAAGACAAAATAAATATTAGATACAATTATCAACTGGAGGGTGTTGTGAAGAGAGAAAGGATGGTGGAAGACCAATAAACCATTTTGGATTAAAGAGATTGAAGAAGATTCGGACGGGGCAGGATCAAGAGAGAGAGAGATATAACTTGGATAAGAGATGTGGAGTTCTGGGAACAATGAGCAGTGACTGGACATGATGTCACTGTTCCTTTAGATAAGGTAGAAAAAAAGGGATTAATCTAGAGCACATTCATCTGCTGAGCACAATATCTATATTAGAGAAAGAACAATTATTTTTTCCCATACTTCTTCCAGTCATTTCATCTCCAGCGCAACAGCCATTTAAAACAGCGACATGACACATCTCTCTGCTTCATGGCCTAAGTTTAGCATCAGGCTCATTTAACATGATAACCCTCATCTCAGTCCCTGCTAAAATGGATCTTGCTCTAATTAATTTTGTAACACACAGTCTCTGTCTTCCCATTTTTCATCTCCTTAGCAACCGGTGACACTGTGCACCTTGTTTGCGGCTTGCGTGCTATTTCTGTGCATGTGACAGAGAGAGAGGGGGGATTACTAGGTGTGAAGCAATTCACTGTGTTTTTTCAGTGGTGTGCTTAATGTGACATGTTGAGAATATTCATTCTGAGAATAACTATTATAGCCTGTGAGGGGGCATACATATGTACAGGGCCGGCCCTGGACGTTCTGTCGCCCTAGGCAAGACAAAAATAAAAGTAATCACATTTTTATCTCAGCTAAAAGTCGGAGGAACAGAACATAACAGCAGCCCAAGTCATAGGTCATATTTCTCCAACGTCAAACCAGAGCGTCTTGCTTGCAAAAAATGTAATCTTAGCCATCCTTATGAATCTAAACATGGCATTTTCAAAAGTGACATTCCCACCCAGACAGATGCTCTACCGAGGCAGAAATATGTAAGCTTCAACTGCTGATGCCTTCTGTCTCATATAGACTAACGTACTTTGGTGCAAAAAGTGTAAATCAATCCCAGAACAACAGCAAAGGACCTTGTGAAGATGCTGCAGGAAACAGGTACAAAAGTATCTATATCCACAGCAAAACGAGTCCTATATTGACATAACCTGAAACTCTGCTCAGCAAGGAAAAAGCCACTGCTCCAAAACCGCCATAAAAAAGCCAGACTACAGTTTGCAACTGCACATGGGGACAAAGATCGTAATTTTTGGAGAAATGTCCTCTGGTCTGATGAAACAAAAATAGTTTGGCCATAATGACCATTGTTATGTTTGGAGGAAAAAGGGGGAGTGTCACGTTCTGACCTCTATTTCTGTTGTTTTGTATTTATTTAGTATGGTCAGGGCGTGAGTTGGGTGGGCAGTCTGTTTGTTTTTTCTATGTTTTGGGGCATTTCTATGTTTTCGGCCTAGTATGGTTCTCAATCAGAGGCAGGTGTCATTAGTTGTCTCTGATTGAGAATCATACTTAGGTAGCCTGGGTTTCACTGTGTGTTTGTGGGTGATTGTTCCTGTCACTGTGTTTGTTGTCACAGGATAGGACTGTTTTGCGTTTTCACATTTCTTGTTTTTGTTAGTTTGTTCATGTGTAGTGATTTATTAAAACATGAATAACCACCACGCTGCGCTTTGGTCCGCTTCTCTTCCTCCTACAGACGAACGCCCTTACAGAATCACCCACCACAACAGGACCAAGCAGCGTGTCAACAGGCAGGAGCAGCAGGAGAAGCAACAGCGGCTGCAGGAGATACGTAGTAAGGAATTCTGGACATGGGAGGAAATCCTCGACGGGAGAGGACCCTGGGCTAAGCCAGGAGAATATTGCCGCCCCAAGGCCGAGCTGGAGGCAGCAAAAGCAGAGAGGCGGCATTCTGAGAAGCAAGCAGGGCGGCGCGGACGGAAGCCCGAGAGTCACCCCCAAAAATTTCTTGGGGGGGGGCACAGGGGGAGTGTGGCAGAGTCAGGAGTCAGACCTGAGCCAACTCCCCCCGTTTATCGTGAGGAGCCAAGGAGGAGCTCAGAACCAGAGCTGGTGTTGGAGGTGAGCGAAGCAGAGACTGTGAAGGAGTTAATGGGGAAATTGGAGGAGAGTGATATGAGGGACTTGCTGGTTTGGTGCATGAGGCACGACATTCGCCCGACGGAACGTGTCAGGGATTTAATGGCACCGGGGTCAGCTCTCCATACTCATCCTGAGGTGCGTGCGAGGGGTCTGGTGAAGACTGTGCCAGCCTCACGCACCAGGCCTCCTGTGCATCTCCCTAGCCTTGCACGTCCTGTGCCATCTCAGCACTACAGTGCTCCTAGCAGTGCTAACTGTGGCGGGCGTGGTGCTGGTCAGGCACCGTGTTATGCAGTTGTGCGCACGGTGTCCCCAGTACGCGTGCTTAGCCCGGTGCGCTACATCCCAGCTCCCCACATCTGCCGGGCTAGGGTGAAGATCCAGCCAGGGCGGTTGGTGCCAGCCCTGCTCTCAAGATCTCCAGTATGCCTTCACGGCCCGGTCTATCCGTCACCACCTCCACGCACCAGCCCTCCGGTGGCAGCCCCCCGTACCAGGCTGTCTCTCCGGCCCATCCTTACAGGGGCTTCCTCCTCTCCAGCGCTGCCGGAGCCTCACACCTGTCCGGCGCCTCTGCCGGAGCCTCTCGCCTGTCCGGCGCCTCTGCCAGGGCCTCTCGCCTGTCCGGCGCCTCTGCCGGAGCCTCCCGCCTGTCCGGCGCCTCTGCCGGAGCCTCCCGCCTGTCCGGCGCCTCTGCCGGAGCCTCCCGCCTGTCCGGCGCCGCTGCCGGAGCCTCCCGCCTGTCCGGCGCCTCTGCCGGAGCCTCCCGCCTGTCCGGCGCCTCTGCCGGAGCCTCCCGCCTGTCCGGCGCCTCTGCCGGAGCCTCCCGCCTGTCCGGCGCCTCTGCCGGAGCCTCCCGCCTGTCCGGCGCCTCTGCCGGAGCCTCCCGCCTGTCCGGCGCCTCTGCCGGAGTCTCCCGCCTCTCCGGCGCTACCAGGGCCTTCCTCTTCTCCAGCGTTGTCGGAGCTTCCCGTCTGCCCAGCGCCAGCTGAGCTTCCCGTCTGCCCAGCGCCAGCTGAGCCTCCCGTCTGCCCAGCGCCAGCTGAGCCTCCCGTCTGCCCAGCGCCAGCTGAGCCTCCCGTCTGCCCAGCGCCAGCTGAGCCTCCCGTCTGCCCAGCGCCGCCAACGCCGCCCGTCTGCCCAGCGGCGCCAGCGCCGTCCGTCTGCCCAGCGCCGCCAGCGCCGCCCGTCTGCCCAGCGCCGCCAGCGCCGCCCGTCTGCCCAGCGCCGCCTGCGCCGCCCGTCTGCCAGGAGCCGCCAGCGCCGTCCGTCTGCCAGGAGCCGCCAGCGCCGCCCGTCTGCCAGGAGCCGCCAGTGCCGCCCGTCAGCCAGGGGCCGCCAGTGCCGCCAGTCAGCCAGGGGCCGCCAGTGCCGCCCGTCAGCCAGGGGCCGCCAGTGCCGCCAGTCAGCCAGGAGCCGCCAGTGCCGCCCGTCAGCCAGGGGCCGCCAGTGCCGCCAGTCAGCCAGGGGCCGCCAGTGCCGCCAGTCAGCCAGTGGCCGCCAGTGCCGCCAGTCAGCCAGGGGCCGCCAGTGCCGCCAGTCAGCCAGGGGCCGCCAGTGCCGCCAGTCAGCCAGGGGCCGCCAGTGCCGCCAGTCAGCCAGGGGCCGCCAGTGCCGCCAGTAAGCCAGGGGCCGCCAGTAAGCCAGGGGCCGCCAGTGCCGCCAGTCAGCCAGGGGCCGCCAGTAAGCCAGGGGCCGCCAGTGCCGTCAGTCAGCCAGGGGCCGCCCGAGCAGCTGCCCCTCTGTCCAGAGCAGCTGTCGCCCCTCTGTCCAGAGCTGCTGCCGCCCCTCTGTCCAGAGCTGCTGCCGCCCCTCTGTCCCGAGCAGCTGTCCCTCTGTCCCGAGCAGCTGTCCCTCTGTCCCGAGCAGCTATCGCCCCTCTGGCCCGAGCTGCTATCGCCCCTCTGTCCCGAGCAGTTGTCCCTCTGTCCCGAGCAGTTGTCCCTCTGTCCCGAGCAGCTGCTTCACCTCTGTCCCGAGCTGTCCCTCTGTCCCGAGCAGCCCCTCTGTCCAGTGGGGTCATTGAGAGGGGTGGCCATGGTGAGTAAGCCAGGGAGGCGGACAATAAGGCGGACTAAGACAATGGTGAAGTGGGGTCCGCGTCCCGCGCCAGAGCCGCCACCGCGGACAGACGCCCACCCAGACCCTCCCCTATAGGTCAAGGTTTTGCGGCCGGAGTCCGCACCTTTGGGGGGGGGTACTGTCACGTTCTGACCTCTATTTCTGTTGTTTTGTATTTATTTAGTATGGTCAGGGCGTGAGTTGGGTGGGCAGTCTGTTTGTTTTTCTATGTTTTGGGGCATTTCTATGTTTTCGGCCTAGTATGGTTCTCAATCAGAGGCAGGTGTCATTAGTTGTCTCTGATTGAGAATCATACTTAGGTAGCCTGGGTTTCACTGTGTGTTTGTGGGTGATTGTTCCTGTCACTGTGTTTGTTGTCACAGGATAGGACTGTTTTGCGTTTTCACATTTCTTGTTTTTGTTAGTTTGTTCATGTGTAGTGATTTATTAAAACATGAATAACCACCACGCTGCGCTTTGGTCCGCTTCTCTTCCTCCTACAGACGAACGCCCTTACAGGGAGGCTTGCAAGCCGAAGAACACCATCCCAACCGTGAAGCACAGTGGTGGCAGCATCATGTTGTGGGGGTGGGTTGCCTCAGGAGGGACTGGTGCACTTCATAAAATAGATGGCATGAGGACAGAAATGTATGTGGATATATTGAAGCAACATCTGAAGACATCAGTCAGGAAGTTAAAGCTTGGTCGCAAATGGGTCTTCCAAATGGACATTGACCCCAAGCATACTTCCAAAGTTGTGGCAAAATGGCTTAAGGACAACAAAGTCAAGGTATTGGAGTGGTCATCACAAAGCCCTGACCTCATTCCTGTAGAAAATGTGTGGGCAGAACGTAAAAAGCGTGTGCGAACAAGGAGGCCTACAAACCTGACTCAGTTACACCAGCTCTGTCAGGAGGAATGGACCAAAATTCACCCAACTTATTGTGGGAAGCTTGTGGATGGCTACCCGAAACGTTTGACCCTGTCATAATCGTCGTGAGAACATCTGGACCAAAGCGCAGTGTGAAATCGGTTCAACATTTTTTATTATAAGTGAACCGCACAAAAAACAATGAAGAATAAACGATACGTGAAGCTACAGAGTGCTCACAGGCAACTACACATAAACAAGATCCCACAAAACACAGTGGGGAAATGGCTGCCTAAATATGATCCCCAATCATAGACAACGATAAACAGCTGCCTCTGATTGGGAACCATACCAGGCCAACAAAGAAATAAAACAACCTAGATTACCCACCCTAGTCACACCCCGACCTAACCAAAATAGAAAATACAAAGGCTCTCTATGGTCAGGGCGAGACAGACCCAAGCAATTTAAAGGCAATGCTACCAAATACTAATTGAGTGTATGTAAACTTCTGACCCACTGGGAATGTGATGAAAGAAATTAAAGCTGAAATAAATCATTCTCTCTACTATTATTCTCTCTACTGCCATTTCATATTCTTAAAATAAAGTGGTGATCCTACCTGACCTACGACAGGGAATTTTTACTAGGATTAAATGTCAGAAATTGTGAAAAACTGAGTTTAATGTATTTGGCTAAGGTGTATGTAAACTTCCGACTTCAACTGTATCTTCAGAAAGTGGAAAGCTAAATTAATAGCTTCAAATTTTTAAAAATCTCCTCGAATATTATAGGCCGCAGCTCAGCTTCAGAATGTCATAGAGAGGAATCAATATATCCCCGTAAGCATCAGCTGCTTATAGTAGGTAACAGTTTCTTACTAATAATATGACACCTGTTATCACACATGGCAGACACCACAATTGTTACAATTAGAATAAAAATAACACTTTTATTCAACATATTTAACATATTTTAATGTTCCTGTAGAACTGTAAAAAGAATGATACACCATTTGAGCTTTGGAAACAAGTTCTTTTAGAAATGCATGGCTGGCCTAATGTCAATGACCCAGCCTTAACAAATTTTGTTTATTTACATATCGAAATTGATTGTCCAGCATCAGTTTCAGCATCTATTTTTTTCCGTGCCCTGCCTAGAGTGGCCTCTTTCCTCTGCTGTGGCGCTTCCTTGCAATCAGCAATGTTTTCTCTCGGTAGCTGTCCATGGTCCTGAAATCAAATTCTCTGAGAGAGACAGAGAAAGAGAGAGAGACGTAGTCTATTTAAATCATTTTTAAAAAACAAAGTAAACAGGAGATAGATAATTGAGTAATCTTACAAATTACTCTGTGATAGAATTATTGTGAGTGTATGATCAACACTTACCTCTCATTCCAAGACAAGCTGACTCGCCTGGCCTTCCTGGCAGCAAAAGCTTGCACTGCTTGTGCTCAATTGATATGGTGGAGAGTCCATTGAGTCTCTCTTGATACATAGCAGAGCGCAGGTAGTTTTTGATGAGTTTGAGCTTGGAGAATGTGCGCTCTCCACTTGCCACTGTCACGGGGAGGCAACAAATGCATTGGGATACCAGTAGGCCATTTGATATCTGGATATGTACTCCAGTGCGTCAAGTGGTTTTGCCTCACTGTCCAGTCTCCTGCTCAAGACTTTGAGCTCATTACACAGCTCTTTTGCGCCGATGTCCCTGGAATCCCTGTACGTAAGGGCCCTCTCCAGTGTTGCGCAGTCAGTGATAAGTGCTGCAGTGTCCATGTCCTTGATGGTGGGGATGTTGTACAGGATGCTGAAAACACTGCTGTGCTCTTCGAGCTGCGTAACACGCTCGTTGACAGACTGGATAGCAGAATAAAGTATCTGATTAAAGAAATATACTTTGAATTTCTGCTGAGGTACAGTCACAGGCTCATCTGGGAAACAGTGAAGCCCATGACTGGGATAACAGTCATGGGCTTCACTGGGAAACAGGGCTCGATTACCCATCTCCTCTGCCAACTCTTTTGCACTTGCTAATGCGCCAGCGAAAGCTGCATCAGAGCGGTGGTCTTGGAGGAATACCCTGATTGAGTTCAATTGAGCCTCTGCTTGTGAAAGGTTCAAACTCCTCGCCTGCAAAAATTCCGCAGGGAATTTCTTTGGTTTAGAGATTGTGCCACTTTTCTCATTCATTTTTAAAAAAATAGTTGGTTCCTGTTTCTGTCTCTTAGACATGGTAGCAATTATTTTTTTTTTTTAACTCTGTAGCTTATTATTATTTCCACTAGTAGCTAGCTAACGTTAACAGGTTAGACTACTGCCTTAATCACTATTCTTCCTCACACACAAACTTAAAAAATAAAAATAATACAATAATTTAAACCAGCAGATTCCTTTTTAATGTTTCACAATTGGATAATCCCATATAAACACACACATCACTATAGCTATCAAGGATAGTGGGAGTGAACTTCGGGAGAAGCGGGAATGGGGTGGAGGCGGGAACTGCAGCAACGGCTATGAGCTAGTGTCTGGGGCGCCGGTGGTGTAGTAGCCGATCAGGGGCGGCAGCTAATTGCCAAAATGTCGCCCAAAATTCAATCTTGCCCAATGGGAGGGCCGGCCCTGCATATGTATACAAGTGTATGCAGCTGTTTTTGTACAGTGCAGCGCTACAGTTTCCTTCTGTGAGTGGGCTTCAGAGGTACTCTTTCACTGTCAGTTGAACTCACACACTCTCACTCAAAGCATTCGTCTCATTCATTTTTCAGACAAACTCAGCAGGCCTTTTAACACTAGAGGACGGCGAGCCTTTTGTGTGCAGCTCTCAAAGAGATCCACACTTCGAATAAACTTCCGTTAAGGTCATAAATCATCATAATTACTCCAAGCAGATTTAACCACCTGCGTCTGACAATACCAACCCATTAGTCCTGGAACTCATTAACTGTATAATGAGAACTTTTATGAAGTGATGACGACAATAGAAGAAAGTGGGATTTTCACCTTAGTTGCCAAATAGTTGGATGCGGTTTGGCTGCTGTGGGTGAATTTGTAATCTACCAATCGGAGCAGCATTACTGGCCTGCACATGCCACAGCTGTGGTTTCAGAGGTCATATTTAATCTGACCCAAAGTCAGCCACTATTCACATGTAGGCCTATTTCTCATAATAGACAGAGACTGCAGAGGTAAAAAAAACATGTAAGCCTGGAATAAAGGAAAAGGAAAAAAGTGAAATACATGCTCCCAATCCGCCCACCTGTAATCTGGATGGAATTGCAGTAGAATAAGTAATGCTGTTGCCCTTGTAGTGACTCCATTAAGGAGTTTAGGACACGGTATCCACTATAGCAGTTCTATAGCATTGTGCCAGCTAGCGCACTGTATCAGTCAAAGGCTGTGAAAAATGATTAGGTACAGAGGGAAAACATCAAATTACTGTGGAATTAGTTACAGACGGGGATAAAAAAAGGCACCCAAAAATGTAGCGGACAGAGATTTAGATGAATAAAAAAAACTGCCAAAGCGGTTAAAAAAAAGGGATGAGGGAACAAAATCTCATCCGGGAGAATGAATTATATAATGGCTTCCACACGCAAACCCACAACCTTAATCTGCTCCAGGGCCAATGGAGGATTCTTGCATTAGGCCTAGTAGTTTGTTTAATGCCATCGAATAGCTTCAGATGATCCATGCCCACAGCCCCCACCTGCTCCTTCTCCTCTTCCTCCTTCACTAGCTCTCGTTCTGTCTTTTCTCCTTGTCTTTCCATTCCCTGTGCTCCTGCGCCCTACCATCTCCCTCCCTAACCCCCCTCTCTGTCCCTCCCTCCCTCGCCCTCTTTCCCTCCCTATCTCTGCCTGGCATTGCAACAGAATAAGCTCCAAATAGAGACAATTTCTATTTTTTTGTGTGTTTTTTTTGGTGAAGCATTTTTGCTTCCATTGTCGGAAGAACCTGTTAAACGTTAAAACAAAATCTCCTTTGTGAATCTTGTGAAAATGTCCAAAAGCGCCTGTGTGTGGCTCTGCTGGCCTTGCCCCCCAGCCTCTTGTCATCGTGTCCTCCCCCCTCAACAGCCTGCATCTGGTTGTTAAATGAACACCCTGTCTGTGCTTTCATACAATGCCCAGTGACTATGTAAAAACATTATGCCCAGAACCCAAAAAGCTTATTCTTATTTTATCATGGTTTCTCTCTCAACAGCTAATGACAAAAGCCAGGTTTATTTGTTTGAAGTACTATTTGAAGTACTATTTGTATCTACAGTGATCAGTGTGCACCAACATGTGAAATGATAAGTTATTTCTCGGAGGGAAGGGTTGTCACAACCGTCCGCACACAGACAACTGAGCAGCTTGCTAAACAACCAACAGAGATGCCATTTGAAGTGATGCTACTGTATTGTTGTTGTTGTTGTTGTGGAGGAAGAACAGCCCCTTTTATACTGTACGTTCATTAAAGTCGCTCTTCCTTAAGTTTGACTTAAGTTTGACCAATTCTACAGTGTTTCTTTCTGTAACCCCTGGAGATAATATGTTGATTGGGGAAAGGGGGTAAGTCAGGAGGGGGGGTGGGGTTCCCTGGTGCCTTTACCCACAAACCCCCTACATCCCCCCTACCCTCCCTCCCTCCCCTCCCCTCCTTCCTCCGACAGTTACCATGGCAACAACCGATGGGCAGAACAAGGAACGGTGTGCTCGTGAGCTCTGATTCGAGCTGAGGACCAGCTGTAGTGAAGACTACAGGCAGCTTGACTACCCAGGAAGCTGAGAAGAAACACCAGCAATAACAATGCTACCAAAGCAGGCTGGAACTGTCTGCTGTCATCTATGGATGGAAGCCAGATGAAAAAATCATTCTACACCCAGGAGAGAGAACCTGTTGTATAGACTGTTGCAGACATGGTTGATCTATGATAGACTCTTATTGATAACCACAAACACGATTGATATATATAAACTGGGTGGTTCGAGCCCTGAATGCTGATTGGCTGACAGTCGTGCCTAAGAACAGCCCTTAGCCGTGGTATATTGGCCATATACCACACCTCTTCGGGCCTTACTGCTTAAATATAACAGACACTAGAGAAGTCCTTTTCATTAGGTGATGGCTGAAGAAGCCACCCATACACAAGAAGCTGTGATGAGTCAAAGCTGGCTTGTTTGCCCCATGATTTCAATGTTCCCCATGTGATACTGCTGTGTAATCCTCTTAAAGGGCTCCCTCTTTCCCCCGTTGTCTGGGCTTCTGCTGCGGCTTTACCTGGCCTCATCCCTTTAACTCTCTCTATAAAGCATCTCCCTGGTTTCCTCATGCCTGTCTTGTGACAGGCTGCCAAGGTTTATCATCAATAGGACCTGGTTGACTTGACTGCAGGCCATTTGGCATATAGCCCACAGCTACGTCTTGCTTCAGGTAGGGTCAGAATCTTGGCTGTTTAGCTAATACTGTATCGACTCTTCCCAGAGAATCCTGGGCCTATTTCCTCTGCCGCTCACACACGTCCACACACGCGCACACACATGTCCACACACTGGTTGTGCGTCAGGACAACAGCTTAATCCCAGCAGGATGAGACTCCAGACATGGAGGAGAACTAAAACAATTGAGAAAGAGAGAGGGAGAGAGAGAGAGAGAGAGAGAGAGTGGGGGGGGGGGGGGGGGGGGGCTGCAACCTTCAATCCAGGTTATTTGACAGCATCTCACACGCAACCATAAATACTGTATATACTGGCACACACACATACATACTGTATTTAAAACATCCCCACCAACACAGACACATACCCAGTGAAGCATACACTCAAAATGCATGATGCAAAAATATTTAGACAGTAGTGATATAGAGTTCACCCTGAGATGGAGCCTGAAAATCATCCATCAACTTTAGAGAGCACGGGAAGAACACAGGAATGTCAGACAGTATAGACACAATCATCTTTGTAAAGCTTGTGTGTGGATGGCACTCTGTTGCCAGGGGAGCGGAGGCCCTCTGCTCCTTCTGTCACTGACTGGAATGTGACAGAGATGGAGGAGGTCCAGGATAGCCCTCAAGACCGGAACACACTCTCTGTGGCAGAGCCTGTACACACTGCTCAGTGTTAAGTGTGTGTGTGTGTGTGTGTGCGTGTGAGAGTGTGAGTGTCACTGGGTGTGGGTTTTGGTGTAGTTTGGCGTGTTTGAGAGAGATATAGAGCCAATACTATATGTGTGTGCTGGTGGAGAGAAGAGAATGATCCTGTCTGTGTTTTTTGTGTGTCTCTCGGTCTAAAGTCAGAGCCATACGGATGTAAATCTCATCCGTAGACCTCTGACGTGAGACAGTACCCACTCATCCTCATCCACTTCTCATCAAGTCCTCGCCCCACACTCACAATATCCACAATCTCCTCCTCAATATCCCAGTGCAGCTGATCAGCACTGAGAGACAGACTGGGGGCCGTGGCACACTGGTGTCCTCTCTCGTTGGACACAAACAAGACTGACTTGAGCTGGTGATTTAATTACACACAGCACAGCAGTGATTAATCCCTATTTACCACTTGAGTAGCTCCAAGTCCACTCGCAGCCTCACAGCAGTCCTTCACAGCACCACAGAGACCTCCACTCCACAGTAATCAACTGATAACAGTATAGGTGTGCAATAGGGCTGGCAACATAGCCATCAGAGCCGAGCGCTGGGTTTGGGAAGGTCATGAGGTGTGAGTTAGGAAAAGAGCAGCAGTCAGAGATCGGGATGGGAGCACGGCTGTAATCCACATTTAATCTTCTGTTTTGGACAATCCAGGGCCTGCGAGTGTGGCCCCTGCCAAGGCCAAAACCCAAATCACTCTCAGTCACACATGTTGGAAGCATTCTTCACTGACTCCCAGCCACACACACTCCTCTATCGCTCCTAAATGTATTCTAAACATGTGCAGTACTGAGAAGTATTCTAAATCTATTTTAAACATGTGCAGTACTGAGAAGTATTCTAAATCTATTCTAAACATGTGCAGTACTGAGAAGTATTCTAAATCTATTCTAAACATGTGCAGTACTGAGAAGTATTCTAAATCTATTCTAAACATGTGCAGTACTGAGAAGTATTCTAAATCTATTCTAAACATGTGCAGTACTGAGAAGTATTCTAAATCTATTCCAAACGTGCAGTACTGAGAAGTATTCTAAATCTATTCCAAACGTGCAGTACTGAGAAGTATGCAAGGACCCAGACGTTCTGATTCACAAGACATTTCCCATCACGATTGATGTGTACAGTTAGTGAATCAATGTAAGTAATAACAAATTGCTAGTTGTTCATTTGAGTTTGATAAACATCTACATTTTGGGTGAAGGTTGTGTGTTTACCAGTTTATAGGTTGGAATGTGTGCGTGTGTTTGTGTGGGGGGATTATATGTATTTATGTTTGTGTTAGTGTTGCTTTGCAAAACCAATCTCCTCCACCACAGTATTCTCTAGAGCAGGAATTCCCAAACTGGGGTACGCAATGCCGTCGGGGGTACGCAATGCCGTCCGGGGTACGCAGTGCCGTCGGGGGTACGCAGTGCCGTCGGGGGTACGCAGTGCCGTCCGGGGTACGCAGTGCCGTCCGGGGTACGCAGTGCCGTCGGGGGTACGCAGTGCCGTCCGGGGTACGCAGTGCCGTCGGGGGTACGCAGTGCCGTCGGGGGTACGCAGTGCCGTCCGGGGTACGCAGTGCCGTCGGGGGTACGCAGTGCCGTCCGGGGTACGCAGTGCCGTCCGGGGTACGCAGTGCCGTCCGGGGTACGCAGTGCCGTCGGGGGTACGCAGTGCCGTCCGGGGTACGCAGTGCCGTCGGGGGTACGCAGTGCCGTCCGGGGTACGCAGTGCCGTCCGGGGTACGCCAAATAAAAATGTGATTCACATTTTCTTTTAATAAAATCTAAATATTTATTATTTTTTTAACTTTTTTTTTCTCGACATTTTCAAACAGTCCATTTATATTTTCCAACAGGTCTATACATTTAGTAGCTTCGTTTCACTGCCAAAAATAAAACAAAATAATCTAGTGTCCAGCGAAATAACAACATAATGTCAAATACAGGTAGCTTAGTCAAATAATTAACATCCAATCACTTATTATTTACCGTTACTCTCTCGCGGGAATTCAACTATGTAGCCAAACGTAGCTGCTGCTCATGTTGGTATCTGTACTGATGGCACAAAAGCCATGACAGGGAGACATAGTGGAGTGGTAACACGCATGCGAGCAGTTGCTCCCGACGCTACTTGGGTACACTGCAGCATCCACCGAGAGGCTCTAGCTGCCAAGGGAATGCCTGACAGCTTGAAAGATGTTTTGGACACTACAGTGAAAATGGTTAACTTTGTTAAAGCAATGCCCCTGAACTCTCGTGTATTTTCTGCACAATGCAATGGTACGGGCAGCGACCATTTAACACTTTTGGTTATCAAGGGAAAAAGTATTGACACGTTTTTTTTATTTGAGAGACGAGCTTAAAGTTTTCTTTACTGACCATCATTTTCACGTGTCTGACCGCTTGCATGATGAAGGGTTTCTCACATGACTGGCCTATCTGGGTGATGTTTTTTCTCGCCTGAATGATCTGAATCAAGGATTACAGGGACTCTCCGCAACTAGCCTAGTGGTTAGAGTGTTGGACTAGTAACCGAAAGGTTGCAAGTTCAAATCCCCGAGCTGACAAGGTACAAATCTGTCGTTCTGCCCCTGAACAGGCAGTTAACCCACTGTTCCTAGGCCGTCATTGAAAATAAGAATTTGTTCTTAACTGACTTGCCTAGTAAAATAAAGGTAAAAAAAAAAATAAAAAAAATAAAAAAAAAAAATTAAAAAAAAAAATATATATATATTCAATGGGCGGGACAAAATTGAGAACCACTGGGAACCACTGGTTCTAGAGCAGGGCTTCCCAACCAGGGGTACTAGGACCTTGGCCTATCCACAGTGGGTACTTGAAAAGACTCAGGAGTCCACAGGGTTACTGGTAAAATGCACATGAGGGGGTACTCAGGGCAGAGCAACAATCAGTTGGTGGTATAATAACCCATAAAGGTTGTGAACCACTGCTCTAAGTAAACTTGGGATGGCCACTGCTCTAAGTAAACTTGGGATGGCCACTGCTCTAAGTAAACTTGGGATGGCCACTGCTCTAAGTAAACTTGGGATGGCCACTGCTCTAAGTAAACTTGGGATGGCCACTGCTCTAAGTAAACTTGGGATGGCCACTGCTCTAAGTAAACTTGGGATGGCCACTGCTCTAGAGTGATTGTATAATTTATCAGACTCAGCTTTCACTAAGGTGTGATGCTCCGATCTGTCTCTATTCCCCATCTGAGGCCTAAGGAGATCAGACACATTAAACTACTGCTCTCTCCTAGTGTGTGTGTGTGTGTGTGAGAGAGAGAGAGAGAGAGAGAGAGAGAGAGAGAGAGAGTGTGAGAGAGTGCGAGTGAGAGGTTGTGCATGTGCGCACGTATGCGTGTGCATGTACAATACACATCCCAAGTGTTTGTAACACAATTTGCTTGGAAAGAGTGGAGATCAATTCAGTATATTATTGCCAGTCAAATGGCCTCTCTCTGTCTCACTCTCTCTCTCTGTCTCACTCTCTCTCTGTCTCACTCTCTCTCTGTCTCACTCTCTCTCTGCAGCATGGTGAGTTGAATGCTGAATACTTAATGAAAGATAAGTGAATGTGATAGGTGGAGTGTGAAGTCGTTGTCACATTTAGCATGTGGTTATTCATGTTTGGCTGCTAACAGTGTGTGGCTTACTCAGTTTTGGCAGTGGAAACATTTGCCTGAGAGTGTGAGAGTAAATATAGCATCCGCACCTCAATTTGCTCACCCTTGTGTATGTATGTTTGGCCATCTGGCTGTATGTCTGTGTGTGTGTTGGGGTATGAACTTGTGAGTCAGACGAGGATCTGTATCACAAGTGTCTGTTTATGTTTGTCTATTTGTGTTGGAGGGAGCATGGCGCATGTCGCTTATTGGTCTGTGTAAGGTGTTTCACTGGTGTGTGCGTGCGTGATTAAGTATATATTTGTGTGTGTTTGTGTGTGTGTTTGAGTGAGCTGTCTGGCTCGCTCATCCGCTCCTATCACTTATACTCAACCAAACACAGCAGCTGCTGCTGCCAGCCCTGAGGGACAATGTTGGACACAGTGGACAAACACAGATACACACACACACCAATGCCATATCTCCCCATGCCCTTATCATGCCTATAGCCCAAACATTGCAGCAGAATGATAGGATGCAGGTTCTGTTCAGAGAGAGAGAGAGAGAGAGAGAGAGAGAGAGAGAGAGAGAGCGCAAGCACCATACGTCACTGTAGAAAAGCATTGAGAGAGGTGGTATAAGACAATGTGTCAGAGATGTATGGGATAGATATGATCTGCACCAGGTGCAAATCAATACCCACAGGCACTTGATCCGTCTAACTCTCACAGTTAGAGCGAGAGCGCTGGTGCCTTTGTACAGTCAGTGGATCTCATTATGAGTCTATGGAAGCTTAGAACAAAGGGAAAAGGCTCCTAACAAACTGATACAACCTTTCATATGCGTCTTGCTACGTCAGATAATGAAAGCTCAATGTTCTGTTGTTGTTGAGAGCCCAATGCTGGTGTGAGGCCTATACGACGAGGCCTTTACTTAATCTATGACAAACCATGGTATGGCTCTTTGAGAAGGCTGAATCTATGGCTCCATGACTGTTTGAGGTGTTGACATGGGTTAAGATTGTAAGATAATAATTGAGTGGCCTAAGAGTGGTCTGGGACACTGTGTCTATTCTAGTCTTTCTCTTTGAGTTTTACGGTCATTTAAGGTCAGTCTTACGGTCATTTAAGGTCACTCTTACGGTCATTTAAGGTCAGTCTTACGGTCATTTATAAACCCATGTTAGTCATAAGTGCTGACTCATGGACTGAACCCTCGTTAACAGCCCAGCCTCTCAACAGCCAGATTCACTGACCTCTCCTCTGTCGGCCTGAATAATCTTTCTTAACCCTCTTTTTCCACTCTTTTTCTCCATCCCTCTTTCACTTTCTCTCTCTCTCCTCTCTCTCCTCTCTCCTCTCTCCTCTCTCTCCTCTCTCTCTCTCTTAATATTCCTAATGGTCTGTTGATTGTTTACCCAGCTGTTTGGGACAGTAAAAAGTAGAGTGCTGCAGCTACAAACCTCTTCTCATCTATCTGTTGGTAAATATATACATCTAATGTACAATTAGCTTCGATTAGCGAAGATGGAGGAGACTGAAACGAAAACATATTCTTAAAGTACTCTACTTTCTCTTTCAAAATATAGTTCGGTGAATCGTGAGTGACTCCATCATTTGTAACAAGTTTCAATACAACATATTTGGTAGCATTTCTATGCTGAAGATTGAAAAAAAATGGTGCATTTTTTCTCATATTCCATCCAGTTCTCTTTATTTTTATAATATATTACACTGGATCTTCCTTGAATAAGTTCCTCCATTTCTTTTTGTTTTTTCTCTAACTTATTCTGTGTCTCTATGGCACAGTTTTTATTGCTATCTAACTGTACTGTTAGTCCTTCAATTTCCTTTGTTAATATGGACTCTTTTGACCTAAATTGCTTTTGTTTTAGAGATGAGTACTGAATTGCATGACTTCTAAAGGCACATTTAAAAGTGTCCCATACAATATGGGGATCTTCTGTACCTATGTTATGTCAGAAATACAATTTCCAATATCCTCGCCTACGTGGAAATTCCGTGAGAATCACATTTATTTCTAAAGCCATTTTTTCATCAGCCGATGTCACAAAGTGCTATACAGAAACCCAGCCTAAAATCCCAAACAGCAAGCAATGCAGATGTAGAAGCACGTAAGCATGTAAGAGTAATATATATGCCAATTATGTGATGGTCTGACCGCATTCTGTCCCCCATCAACACTTTTTAAACTTTTGGTGCCAGAGAGAATGACATAAGAGAGTAGTCAAGACGACTAGCCTGATTAAACCTCCGCCATGTATATCTCACTAGGTCAGGATATTTAAACCTCCATATATCCACTAATTCCAATATATCATTGACATTCATGATTTCCTTAAGTGCCTGAGGGTGATAGTTTGAAGTGTGATTTCCTTTACGGTCCATGTAGGTATTTAAAACCATATTAAAATCTCCCACCATAATAATAGAGTATAGTGTTGCTTGTAGAGTTTATATATTTTTAAATATATTTTCAAAGAAGCTTGGATCATCATTATTTGGACAGTATATATTAATGAGCCAAATCTGTTTATGGTCCAATAACATATTTAAAATCATCCATCTACCTTGAGGATCTGTTTGGACAATTTGCACATTTGGATCAAAATTACTGTTAATTAATATCATTACCCCTTTTGCATTTCTTTGCCCGTGGGAGAAATATATTTCGCCCCCCCAGTTCTTTTTCCACAAACTTCATCTAAAATTGTTGAATGAGTTTCCTGTAAACAATAGACATTAGATTCCTTTTCTTTTAACCAGGTAAATACTGATCGTCTTTTTGTAACGTCTGCTTCCAACTCACACTCACCTAGATCCCCTGAACGCAGCTCACTCTCCAGATCCCAATCACCTGAATTCTGATCACCTGTTCACACACCTGTATGTCATTATCACACACTATTTAGTTCAGTTCTTTGCACCCCATCACTGTGAGGTATTGTTTGTTTTGTGACACACTTGTATTTAGAGTGCTGGGTTGCTTGTAATTTAATCGTCCTGTGTATGATAGTTTTGCCTGCCTCACTAATGATGCTTATTCCCTGCCTGTACCTTAGCCTGTTGGATTTCCTGCTATCAACCTCTTGCCTGATCTCCCGGACGTCATTACTAGCCTTTTCCCTGCCTGTACTGTTGCCTTTTTGGACCCCCTGTGTATGACCTTCTGCCTGCCCTTGGACCCAGTTACCTGCCTCCTCCTGTTGTCCTTTACAACTAAACACCTGCTGCGCCCCGGCGCTGTAACCAGCTCTCTGTCTCCCATCGTGTTCATTACTTTTCTTATCTGCTAAGCCATTACAATTATAACTGGCTATACTTATTTCACCAATTACCATAATGAGACACAAGTTTCAATTCTATTTATCATCATATGTTTGTAAACTCACCATTAAAAAGTAACATGATGATTGAGTTTCTATATAGCTGTGCCATGATATTTGCATTGCTACTAAGTAAACCTCCAATTGGTCCCCACTATTCCACCTGCTAAAATCCCTCCTCATCCCAAGTTGGGTTGTCATCCCAATGCCCGACAGACCACCCCCAACCCCCCAGATCCCATGGCTCCGGAGAGACCGTGACCCATCCTTCGAAAAGAGCACACAGTGCCACCCACAGAACAGAAGCAGATCAACCGCCAAATGCATTTCCATCACCCTCACTCGAACAATTATTGTGATTCATCCTATATTGTCCCTAACATCTTTTACTCCCTCGCAACAGTTGTGGGATATATATATATACACACACACACACACACACACACACACACACACACACACACACACACACACACACACACACACACACACACACACACACACACACACACACACACACACACACACTCAACCCCTTTCCCCCACAACAACCATAGACTCAGATTCTCAACAGTTGCACCACCCCAGAGCCCAATTCAAGAAAGGTCTTGATTTACAAATGCATATACAGTCGCAGCTGTATGAGAAGGCCTGCAAGACTGAGCCAAAAAAAAGGCAGAAATGGGTAGATTTGATTAACCATTGTCACGTCCTAGGTGATGGAGGTCAGATATACCCCTTTCCCATGTAACACCCACAACATGGTCCCCCGTAGTGACCATATTCCCAAACATCTCCATGCAGTCAGACCTTTGATTTTGTGCCACCATGGCCCCAATAATATGCCCCCTCTCTGAATGTCCGAGTGTGACCCCCTCGCCATGGGTTACTGCAGCTAGTGTTGCCAGCACTGCCGCTGCCTGGGTGGGGGCACCCCACCGGATAGGTACAAGGTCGTCAGGGTTCTCTTTAGCATCTTTAACAATTTCCTTTTATGTTATGCTCTCCCATCAGGGGGCTCTGGCTTTGCAGGACCAACCTGCCAGACTGGCTCTAAATCATGAGGGGACGCATTGACCGCATTTAGGTTGCATACAGGCCGCTTACAGCAGGCCCATAAAACAAATAGGAACTTCTCCTTAGTATCTGGGTCATTCAGGTGGGTGTCTAGGGTATAGGGTTGTGGACCATTCCCTCAATATAGGACAATAAATAAATAAATTAACATTTACTTTAAAAATGTAGCTCCACATGATAGGACAATAAATACATTAGATGTATAATTCATTATAAAATGTATATCCCTCATCTGCACAAAACTGAAAGCTCTCTCGCAACCCCTGCTCACAGACATACATTGGTTCTGGGATATGCAACCATTTCCTTTCCCTGTCACTTAACGCCACACTTTACCCAAACACCAAAAAACACACACCACACCATCCATCTCAATACATCCACACATACCCACATACTGCGCCTTCTGTCTGCTGTGTTTTTTATCTCCACCATGTTGAATTAGTGCTTTTGTGTTCCAATTAGTTATATTTGAAGATAGATAGAAAAGCTAAACTCAGCAAAAAAAAGAAACGTACTCTCACTGTCAACTGTGTTTATTTTCAGCAAACTTAACATGTGTAAATATTTGTATGAACATAACAAGATAGCCATGGAGAATAGCCATGGAGTAGTCTTTGTGTCTCTGAACAATTGATTAACAATATACAGTTTGCAGAGCTAAGCGTTTCCCTTTCAATCTATTTTCCTTGAAAATTGGACACAGAACTTTGCGCCGTTCTGCAATTTCCTTCGGGAACTGATCATTCATGCCTATTTTCGTGCCAGCAAGTCATTTAACCAGGCTTTTAACCATTATTTTATCTTCAAAGAAAGCAAATTTGGCAACGATTTGCCGTTCATACCTCTGCTCGAAGTGGTGTACATGTTTGAGTTGGATTTTGTCAATAGCTTCGTGTCGGATCTGAAGCGCTGTAAGGAGGAACTCTCTAACTACACATTTAGGAACTTCTCCTTCTTTCCCTTGGATACCTCTAAGTACCAAATTATCTCTCATGGATCTAGTCTGTATGTCAAGTAAGGCTTCTCTTAGAACGATGTTCTCCTTTTAAAGTTCATTAACTTCGGTTGCAATCTTATTGACTGAACCTTTTAGCTTGTTTGTGTCTTTCTCCAATGTCGCAGCTTTTTGTCACTCATCCCGAGGATCGCCTTCAACTCTTTTATATCCTTACTGACTAGTTCAAGTATACCCAGTTTGTCATTTATTGATTTTAACAGATTGGTTTCGACCTTTACCTTTCCCGGTGGTGAAAAGATTAAATCGTCTGTGTCTGTAGAAGAGTCACGTTTTCGTCTTGAGATAGGTTCCCCTGTCTTACTCTCTGTCATGTTATGATAGGTTCCCCTGTCTTACTCTCCGTCATGTTGAGATAGGTTCCCCTGTCTTACTCTCTGTCATGTTGAGATAGGTTCCCCTGTCTTACTCTCCGTCATGTTGAGATAGGTTCCCCTGTCTTACTCTCTGTCATGTTGAGATAGGTTCCCCTGTCTTACTCTCCGTCATGTTGAGATAGGTTCCCCTGTCTTACTCTCCGTCATGTTGAGATAGGTTCCCCTGTCTTACTCTCCGTCATGTTGAGATAGGTTCCCCTGTCTTACTCTCCGTCATGTTGAGATAGGTTCCCCTGTCTTACTCTCCGTCATGTTGAGATAGGTTCCCCTGTCTTACTCTCTGTCATGTTGAGATAGGTTCCCCTGTCTTACTCTCTGTCATGTTATGATAGGTTCCCCTGTCTTACTCTCCGTCATGTTGAGATAGGTTCCCCTGTCTTACTCTCTGTCATGTTGAGATAGGTTCCCCTGTCTTACTCTCTGTCATGTTGAGATAGGTTCCCCTGTCTTACTCTCTGTCATGTTGAGATAGGTTCCCCTGTCTTACTCTCTGTCATGTTATGATAGGTTCCCCTGTCTTACTCTCCGTCATGTTGAGATAGGTTCCCCTGTCTTACTCTCCGTCATGTTGAGATAGGTTCCCCTGTCTTACTCTCCGTCATGTTTGGGTGTTGCTTGTTTTGCTAATATTTGTCAATACATTTCTCTAGTCTTAAGATTTGTTTTGCGTTGTTATCCAGATTGAAGGTTTTTACCCACCAGATTGTGAAGTGCTAATATTTAGTCTAACTTACCGATATTGAATATTGCGTTTTTATCTTGAGGTGATCTACATTGCTGTGTTCAGAACGCCATCTTGCTCCTGTCACTACTCATTAAGTGTCTGGCTCAACCTCTTCTAATCTTGGTGACCTTGTTGTGGTGTTTCACCAGGACATCTGGATACAGCCAGTCAGACAGACCCCCATTGAGAGAAAAACACTCAGAATGTAACACTTGTGTATAGGAGATCTTACACCTTTTCACAGTGACATGGTTTATCCAAACACGCATCCACACACTCGTACACATAAGACAAGGGTTTATCTGTATGACTTTAACAGTGATGACAGGAAGATTAGCATTAAAGGATTGTAAGTTCGGGAATAACAGAAAGAAAAGATGAAACGTGTGAGAGGAGGATTGGGTTTTGGGAGGAAAGAGTGAAAAGAGGGTGGGATTGGCACGCTGGAGAAGTTGGCTCTGCACGGGTGAATCCCGGATTCAACTGTACCGGGCAGATGGCATGGTGGCGGTGGGCTTATGGTATGGGCAGGCATAAACTACGGACAATGAACAGAATCAGATTTAATATTGCAGATAGATTTTAGCTTCCATCAATGTAATTGTCTGCATAATTTCCAATCCCATATATATTTTATTGTAAGTATGTACATATACATACAGTACTAGTCAAAAGTTTGGACACACCTAGTCATTCAAGGGTTTTTCTTTATTTTACAATTTTCTACATTGTAGAATAATAATGAAGACATCAAAACTATGAAATAACACATATGGAATTATGTAGTAACCAAAAAAGTGTTAAACACATTTTAGATTCTTCAAAGCAGCCACCCTTTTCCTTGATGACAGCTTTGCACCATATTGGAATTCTCTCAACCAGCTTCATGAGGAATGCTTTTCCAACAGTCTTGAACGAGTTCCCACATATGCTGAGCACTTGTTGGCTGCGTTTCCTTCACTCTGCGGTACGACTCATCCCAAACCCTCACAATTGGGTTGAGGTGTGAGGTGTGTTTTGGGTCATTGTTCTGCTGAAAAACAAATGATAGTCCCAAGTGCAATCCAGATCCAATGGCATATCGCTGCAGAATTCTGTGGGAGCCATGCAGGTTAAGTGTGTCTTGAATAGTAGAGGTAACTATGGGTCTTCCTTTCCTGTGGCGGTACTCATGAGAGCCAGTTTCATCATAGCGCTTGATGGTTTTTGCGACTGCACTTGAAGAAACTTTCAAAGTTCTTGACATATTCAGAATTGACTGACTTCATATCTTAAAGTACTGATGGACTGTCATTTTTCTTTGCTTATTTGAGCTATTCTTGCCACGATATGGACTTGGTCTTTTACCAGATAGGACTATCTTCTGTATACCACCCCTACCTTGTCACAACACAACTGATTGGCTCAAACGCATTAAGAAGGAAAGAAATTCCACATATGAACTTTTAACAAGGCACACCTGTTAATTGAAATGCATTCTAGGTGACTACTTCATGCAGCTGGTTGAGAGAATGCCAAGAGTTTGCAAAGCTGTCATCAATGCAAATGGTGGCTACTACAGTGCATTGCGAAAGTATTCAGCCCCCTTGAACTTTGCGACCTTTTACCACATTTCAGGCTTCAAACATAAAGATATAAAACTGTATTTTTTTGTGAAGAATCAACAACAAGTGGGACACAATCATGAAGTGGAACGACATTTATTGGATATTTCAAACTTTTTTAACAAATCAAAAACTGAAAAATTGGGCGTGCAAAATTATTCAGCCCCCTTAAGTTAATACTTTGTAGCGCCACCTTTTGCTGCGATTACAGCTGTAAGTCGCTTGGGGTATGTCTCTATCAGTTTTGCACATCGAGAGACTGACATTTTTTCCCATTCCTCCTTGCAAAACAGCTCGAGCTCAGTGAGGTTGGATGGAGAGCATTTGTGAACAGCAGTTTTCAGTTCTTTCCACAGATTCTCGATTGGATTCAGGTCTGGACTTTGACTTGGCCATTCTAACACCTGGATATGTTTATTTTTGAACCATTCCATTGTAGATTTTGCTTTATGTTTTGGATCATTGTCTTGTTGGAAGACAAATCTCCATCCCAGTCTCAGTCTTTTGCAGACTCCATCAGGTTTTCTTCCAGAATGGTCCTGTATTTGGCTCCATCCATCTTCCCATCAATTTTAACCATCTTCCCTGTCCCTGCTGAAGAAAAGCAGGCCCAAACCATGATGCTGCCACCACCACGTTTGACAGTGGGGATGGTGTGTTCAGGGTGATGAGCTGTGTTGCTTTTACGCCAAACATAACGTTTTGCATTGTTGCCAAAAAGTTCAATTTTGGTTTCATCTGACCAGAGCACCTTCTTCCACATGTTTGGTGTGTCTCCCAGGTGGCTTGTGGCAAACTTTAAATGACACTTTTTATGGATATCTTTAAGAAATGGCTTTCTTCTTGCCACTCTTCCATAAAGGCCAGATTTGTGCAATATACGACTGATTGTTGTCCTATGGACAGAGTCTCCCACCTCAGCTGTAGATCTCTGCAGTTCATCCAGAGTGATCATGGGCCTCTTGGCTGCATCTCTAATCAGTCTTCTCCTTGTATGAGCTGAAAGTTTAGAGGGACGGCCAGGTCTTGGTAGGTTTGCAGTGGTCTGATACTCCTTCCATTTCAATATTATCGCTTGCACAGTGCTCCTTGGGATGTTTAAAGCTTGGGAAATATTTTTGTATCCAAATCCGGCTTTAAACTTCTTCACAACAGTATCTCGGACCTGCCTGGTGTGTTCCTTATTCTTCATGATGCTCTCTGCGCTTTTAACGGACCTCTGAGACTATCATAGTGCAGGTGCATTTATACGGAGACTTGATTACACACAGGTGGATTGTATTTATCATAATTAGTAATTTAGGTCAACATTGGATCATTCAGAGATCCTCACTGAACTTCTGGAGAGAGTTTGCTGCACTGAAAGTAAAGGGGCTGAATAATTTTGCACGCCCAATTTTTCAGTTTTGGATTTGTTAAAAAAGTTTTAAATATCCAATAAATGTCGTTCCACTTCATGATTGTGTCCCACTTGTTGTTGATTCTTCACAAAAAAATATAGTTTTATATCTTTATGTTTGAAGCCTGAAATGTGGCAAAAGGTTGCAAAGTTCAAGGGGGCCGAATACTTTCGCAATGCACTGTATGAAAAATCTCAGATATGTTTAGATTTTTTTAACACGTTTTTTGGGGTTACTACATGTTTCCATGTGTTATTTCATAGTTTTGATGTCTTCACTATTATTCTATAATGTAGAAATTGTAAAAATAAAGAAAAACCCTGGAATGAGTAGGTGTGTCCAAACTTTTGGCTTGTACTGTATATATATATTTTGTATATATCTTTTCCTTTATTATGTTCCCCTAACCCTACCACTCCTCCCCTAATTGGACCAAACTAATGGACAACAACACTTAGGGTTCTACTTCGCAAGTGTCGCAGTGGTCTAAGGCACTGCATCTCAGCGCTTGAGGCGTCACTACAGACACCCTGGTTCAAATCTAGGCTGTATCACAACCAGCCGTGATTGGGAGTCCCATAGGGTGGCGCATAATGGGCCCAGCGTCGTCTGGATTTGGCCGGGGTAGGCCGTCATTGTAAATAAGAATTTGTTTTGAACTGACTTGCATAGTTAAATAAAGTTTACATTTATACATACTATATACATTTTACAGACACAATGTATTTTACACTAGTTCTCTTTTTTGAGTTTTTAATCTCATCCTTCAGCTACCCTAAACCCCTCCCATCTATCTCTGAACACCATCCAGTTTAAATTTTTATTTGCCATCTATTTTTCAACTGTGCTGTGATGTTTCACAAAAGCTCTGAACCTTTCCAATTGCATTTTATCTATGGCTATTTGAGTGCCCAGAGATACCGTGACGAGATCCTGAGGCCCATAACCGTGCCATTCATCCCCCGCCATCACCTCATGTTTCAGCATGATATTGTACCCCATGTCGCAACGATCTGTACACAATTCCTGGAAGCTGACAATGTCCCAGTTCTTCCATGGCCTGTATACCCACCAGACATGTCACCAATTGAGCATGTGTGGGATGCTCTGGATCAATGTGTAAAACAGCATGTTCCAGTTCCCACCAAATCCAGCAACTTTGCACGGCCATTGAAGAGGAGTGGGACAACATTCTACAGGCCCCAATCAACAGCCTGATCAACTCTATGCAAAGGAGATGTGTCACGCTGCATGAGGCAAATGGTGGTCACACCAGATACTGACTGGTTTTCTGATCTGTGACCAATTGATGCATATCTGTATTCCCAGTCATGTGAAATCCATAGATTAGGGCCTAGTGAATTTATTTCCATTGACTGATTTCCTCATATGAACTGTAACTCAATAAAACTTTTGAAATTGTTACATGTTGCGTTTATATTTTTGTTCAGTGTAGTTTTTGGAAAAAACATTTTTAAAGACTGTAAAATCACCAGGAATTCAGCAAAACAATAATAATTTAGGAAGTCTGTTCCCAATTATTCCCACAAATAAAATAAAAAGAGGTATGTGATTGTGTCTCAATGTAAGAGATATAACGATTGTTATTTTCAAATACAATCATCTCCTTTTGGTGTTCTTAGGTGTTGTCAATTTAAAGTGGAAAACGTTTTCTAATTATTTTCCAGCCCTACGACCATTCCCTCCGATCTAGTTGCCTACCCCTGATGTAAGGGGAAGAAGAGACTGTAAACACTCTAGGGGCCAATGTATCTGAAATGAGGACGGTAATAAATAGACCTGTGGGGGACTCCGCAAGGTACGGGCCCTCTAACGCACGCACGCACGCACGCACGCACACACACACACACACACACACACACACACACACACACCGATGTGCTCTCTCAGTGCTCTCTCCCCTAAATAGCCATTACCTCACAGCTCCCTGACTCCAATACTCTCACTGGAGCTGAACACAGACCTGTGGAAGCCCTCACACTGATTCAACTGAACGATCAGTGGTTAAAAGAAGTCGGAGCTACATGGAGCCATGCTCCAGCAAAGGGAAAATCATATTTTTATCCAAAATAACATGTCCATCCAACTCTAAACAATCACTTTATCCAACTAAAAAAAAAGTATGTTTATCCAACTCAAAAAATTATATTTATCCAACTAAAAAAATGATGTTTATCCAACTCAAATGACTGCACTGAAACGTGTTTAGATGACCTGTACTTTAGTATAAGCTATGTGTTTGTGTGTTTATACACTGATTCATGTCTACCATACACTGTAGATGTGTTTGTGTGTTTATACACTGATTCATGTCTACCATACACTGTAGATGTGTTTGTGTGTTTATACACTGATTCATGTCTACCATACACTGTAGATGTGTTTGTGTGTTTCTACACTGATTCATGTCTACTATACACTGTAGATGTGTTTGTGCATGTTTGGAGCACAGGGGGTCTAGTCCTCTTCCCCTTCCTCATCGGTGACACAGATGCATATTGATTTCAGAGAGCCTGCTGAGAAACCATGCTGACTGACAGTACAGGAAGAGAACATGGTACACACACACACACAAACACACACACACACATACACAACAAAGACCCCCAATCTTTTGCTCACACACATATGCTGCCCTTCTAACCCAAAGCTGCCCACGCAGCAAAAGCACACAAACAGTGTGTACTATATTATGCTATGTCTAATACCCAATGACATTGCCCTGAGGCAAGGCACAGAGAATGCCATGCCATTGAGGCTAGCTCCTCTACCAATAGTAAGTATGGTAGACCCTGTTTCTGGAAGCCATAGTTTGGTCTGGTTGTTTCAGCGCTACTATGATTAATAAGTAACTACAACAAATCCATCAGGTAAGAATATCATACTGATTGGTGTCCAACCACATGGTTTCCACCAGGTTTAACCTGACAGGAGCATGGGTTCCCTCGCATGGGTTCCCTCGCATGGGTTCCTCGCATGGGTTCCCTCGCATGGGTTCCTCGCATGGGTTCCCTCGCATGGGTTCCCTCGCATGGGTTCCCTCGCATGGGTTTCATTGCATGGGTTCCCTCGCATGGGTTCCCTCGCATGTTCCATTTCCTACTCCTTTATCCAAGTCTAACCCAATTTAAAATAATAAGTTAATCAAATTGTATCTAATAATAATTTGATCTAACTCAAAACAATATGTTTTACCAACTCCTACTCCCCTTGTCAGTTGCTGTCTACAATGTTTTCCACCAACTGTACAACGTGTTCATTAGTCATGAAGCTGGGTTATAGCCAAGACATTATGATCTCTGCCTGTTTTGAGGATCTTCCTTCCAACAATGGGTATCAGTGTCGAGATCAGAGGTTGGTTGTGGCCAGTGTTCAGTCACGCTCTCTCCCTCTCCAGCCTGCATATCAATGGAAGGAAGCCACTATCTGATCTCAGCCAGGAATTGTATTTATAATAATATGATAAATCATATGCACACACACACACACACACACACACACACACACACACACACACACACACACACACACACACACACACACACACACACACACACACACACACACACTGCATTGGGAAAGGAGTGTGGCATCTCTCCTGCAAATGTACACAAACACATCTGCGTGTGTTAATACTAATGCGATTAATGTGATTTGTATTGAAAAGCAGCCAGTTTGTTTTCGAGTCGTCCCGAGGGAATGCACAGTGGCATCACCAGGGGGAATAAGGGAGCCATGATGCTTCCTTCCTTATTTCCTCACATCTTCAGACAGTGACCAATGAAGAGCCCCAAACCATAGTAGAAGGACCAATCAGAGACTTGTGCTCAGGGGGATTCCCAGTTTCCACAATGTTTCTAAACAGCGATGATACCAAGGTCAGATGTCATGTCATGGAGAGCCATCGCTCTTTATGGCGGCTGAACGATAGTGAATATTAGAAAAAAGGGTGCCAAAGGGTTCTTAAGTTTTCCCTATAGGAGAACCCTTTCTGGTTCTAGGTCGAACCCTTTTGGGTTTCAAGTAGAACTCTTTGGAAAGGGCTCTACATGGAACCCAAAAAGGTTCTACCTGGAACCAAAAGGGTACATCCTAGAACCAAAAAGGGTTCTTCAAAGGGTTCTCCTATGGGGACAGGTGATGAACTCTTTTAGGTTCTAGATAGCAATTTTCTTCTAAGAGTGTAGCAATGGATGAAAAGCAAACATGACCAAATGAGTCGGCTACAGAACAGTACAGACAATTGCTTTAACTCTAACTCCAATAAGCCCTCTTGCTGAAGTTCCTATTACCATCTTACCCTTTAATACAATTGCCAGAGAGAGAGAGAGAGAGAGAGTACACTGGTTCTGTAAACATATAAATATAACTACTAGAACAGACACTAGAATGTGGAAATCAGAACAATTACTTGAAAAGGGGATTACCGTTCTAGTAATTGTATTTCTATGACTAACCGGCCTCTGCAGACTAAAGCAATGGCGCCTGCCTCTGTCTGTTACAGTGTGAATAACACTTTGCTCTCACTCCTTCTAGCGTGGGTGACTAATTCAGATGATCAGTGTGGATCATGAATGAGTAGGGGAGGCGTGATCATTCATAGCACTGCTACCAGATACAGGCTGACTGGTCTGTCTCCTAATGGAAGCACACATCTGGGGAAGCCAGGGGTCAGGCAGCCAGGGGTCAGGCACTACACATATTACACTCTAATTCTATAGTGCTAGTCCTAGAGGAACATTCATATAGACATATCAATGGACACTGATTATGATAGTGTTATGTGTGGGTTATGAATGTGTTATGAAGTGCTTATGTAGGTACCCTTCAAACAATGTGTCACCCTATAATGAATGTGCTGAATAGCTGATAATGTAATTTATACACTCAAAGTATCTAATATTGTATGACAAATTATGGACCACCAGCTTTTGGGCCCAGTACTGTATTATGAAGTAGACTCTCTCTCTCTCTCTCTCCCTCTCCCTCTCCCTCTCCCTCTCCCTCTCCCTCTCCCTCTCCCTCTCCCTCTCCCTCTCTCTCTCTCTCTCTCTGTCTCTCTCTCTATCTCTGTCTCTCTCTCTCTCCCTCTCTCTCTCTCTCTCTCTCGTTTCACTTTTAAGCCTCCACTACATTAGGACAACCAATGACATAAGACCCTCGCAATTCATTTGTGATATAATTCAGAACACATATGTAATATAATGATATACTAACTCCCAATCTAGATATGAATGAGATGTATCTTTACTCAGTAACAACATGTACATCCCAAATGACACCCTATTCCCTTTATAGTATCCTACTTACGACTATGGTCCATAGGGCTCGGTTCAAAAGTAGTACACTGAGTGTACAAAACATTAGGAACACCTGCTCTTTCCATGACATAGACTGGCCAGGTGAATCCAGGTGAAAGCTATGATCCCTTACTAATGTCACTTGTTAAATCCACTTCAATCAGTGTAGATGAAGGGGAGGAGACAGGTTAAAGAAGGATTTTTACGCTTTGAGACAGATTGTGTGTGTGTGCCATTGAGGGTGAATGGGGCAAGACAAAAGACGTAAGTGCCTTTGAACAGGGTATGGTAGTAGGTGCGAAGCGCAGCGGTTTGTGTCAAGAACTACAATGCTACTGGGTTTTTCACGCTCAACATTTTTCCGTGTGTATCTAGAATGGTCCACCACCCAAAGGACATCTAGCCAACTTGACACAACTGTGGGAAGCAATGGAGTCAACAATGGACCAGCCTCTCTGTGGAACACTTTCGACACCTTGTAGAGTCCCTGCCCTGATGAATTGAGGCTGTTCTGATGGCAAAAGGGGAAGGTGCAACTCAATATTAGGAAGATGTGGATAGGCAAGCCAAATGAGAACACTTTCTACTGCAGTCTTGGAGCATTCATTTATCTTTATGCAGATGTCAGGGAGGACCAATGACCACACTGCCCATAATGAGGACACAACCAACCCTACAGCCTTCTGTAGTGACTTCCCAGAGGACTAGACACCATAGCAGAGGACTAGACACCATTTCCTGTTGCATGCAGCTCTGAGAAAACAAGCTCTCTGACGACTACCACACATAGAACATCACACTCTATCAAAGAGTAAGAGAAAGTGTGAGAGAGAAAGTAGCGAGAGAGAGTGTGTGTGTGTGTGTGTGTGTGAGAAAGAGAGAACGAGAGAACGAGAGAGAGAGGAGAAAGTGAGAGGAATGGACTGGACGAAAGTCAAACAAGGTCTCTGCATCCTCGTGCTGTTCTAAACTCTGACAGCTGAAGCCCCTCTGACCAATGTCATCACTCCTCCCCCTCGTTCTCCCCCCTCCATTCCCACCCTCCCATCATCATCCCATCACTTTGTCGACAGGATTTAAACAAAGCCTCTCAGCTTCTGATCAGCCACTTTGGACAGGAAGCCACAGACTCAATCAGACCATTTTTGCAACACATAGAGATGACACGCAGAGGGGAAGCTCCATTGAGAGCCTCAAACTGACCATACAGAAGAGAATATCCTCGCAATAAGCCCCTTATCCAATACCTAGCATCATCCCCATCAAAACCAATAGAAGATAGTGCCCTTTGCGGCCAACAGCAGAGACATTGACTATCAATCTGCCCATTTAAAATGGTAATGTAATGTTTTATTTAATTTTTGTTTTATTTTAATGTCATAGCCATTGTGCTTGCGATTGAGCCTTCGGAATGGAAACCAAAGACAAATTGAATGGGACAGTAAAGCTTTTGAATGTCATGTAATTTAACGTCTAGATCAGGCAAATTCAAATCTGGACTTTGAAGCCAGTTCCACGCTGATTTTCATTCTTTCCCACTAACCAGGGACTGATAATGACCTGGGACACCAGGTGCGTGCAATTAATTATCAGGTAGAACAGAATCGGCAGTACTCTGGACCTGCAGGCTCAGATTTGAATACCTCTGCTCTAGATATCAGTATGCTGCTTACCTTCCGATCATGGTGGAATGCTGCTGGACGGCAGCCTCCAGAAGGCGCTCCAGGATGGTCCACTCCCCCATGATGGCCGTGGTTACTCCTCTGGGTACAGGAACCCCGCTGTTGGCCCTCACTCTGGGCTTTGAGGTGCCCTAGGCCCACGTGCGTCTACCCACCGGAGGGGAAGAGAGAGCGCTGCTGCTGGGTGGGACTGGGGGCCGAGGGCGTCCTCTACTACAGCTCACTGGGCCCCCATAGCTGCCTGATGGACATCCCTGGACCCCCGCTGCGCTGACCTGAGATGACTGGACGGGTGCTTCTCTGTATGCCGCTGTGCAGACGCACACATACAAACTCTGTATCTGGTGGCAGAGTTGGTGTCCCTGTTTTCACTTGTTCTCTCCTCACGTGGGCTCTCTCTCTTTGTGAACTTGCCCTCTAGGTGTACCTGGCCTCTCTACCTATCTCTGTCTCCAGCTGCCCTGCTTCTTTCACACAGACAAACACACACACACAGCTGCCCCTGCTCGCTACCACAACACACGTAGACACACTCTCTCCCCAGCTGTCGTAATCCCTCAGCCACTGTGCTATGTCTGATAAAACACCACCCAACACAATGAAACCAAACTCACACACTCTAAATGCCCTGCCATGCACTGAGACTTACAGTGTGCAGGAACAGTGATCCATCGCACCCAGTCTCACAAGCACACTCCTTCACGCTCACACACTCGCACTCGGTCCTCAACAGTCAAAGATCAGCGTCTGTCTTCTCTCTCCACTCCTCCCTCATCCTCCTCTTCCCTCCCTCCACTCTGTCTCTCCTCCGTCCTGTCTCTCTCTCCTTCCCTGTGGCTAGTCTTGTGCTTCTCTGCCTCTCTCTCCCTCTCCCTCTCTCCTCGTTGTGTTCACACCGTCAGCGGTGGAGTAGTATAGCTCTCTCTCTCTCTCGTTTACTCTCTCGCTCTCCCCCTCTCACTCTGGCAGAGAGCGAGAGTGAATAAGGAAAGCTCCTCACTGGTTTCTCTCAGCGTGCTAGAGGAATGATAGCTCTTCTTCTTCTCCCTCCCTCTGCTGCTTCTCTGCCTTAATCTAGTTTCCCCTCACAGTTTGACACTCTCTGTCTCCACCTTCTCCACCTGCCCACTCCCTCTCTCTCTCTCTCTCTCTCTCTCTCTCTCTCTCACTCCCTTTCTCTTTCTCTCTCTCTCTCTCACTCCCTTTCTCTCTCTCTCTCTCTCTCTCTCTCTCTCTCTCTCTCTCTCTCACTCCCTTTCTCTTTCTCTCTCTCTCTCTCGCTCACTCTCTCTCTCTTACTCTTTCTCGCTCACTCTCTCTCTCTCTCTCGCTCTCTCTCTCTCTCTCTCGCTCTCTCTCTCTCACTCTCTCTCTTACTCTCTCTCGCTCACTCTCTCTCTCTCTCACTCCCTTTCTCTTTCTCTCCCTCTCTCTCTCTTACTCTCTCTCGCTCACTCTCTCTCTCTCACTCCCTTTATCTTTCTCTCTCTCTCTCTCTCTTTCACTCTCTTTCTCTTACTCTTTCGCTCTTTGCCTGCAGGCACCCGGCTCGTGCGTGTGTCCAGAAGATTAGAGAGAGGAATCATCGCTCTGCACATCCCTCCATCCTTCGCTCTGTTTATCCCCTCCTCTCTCTCATCTCTCAGTGTTCCACTCCAATTACAACACAACCGACACACAAACCATTTCCCTTTATCACTCTCATCCTGCCTTGCTTTTCCTCCATTTTCCGCACCTACTGGCGTGACTGGTCAACCTTCCTTTCCCCTTTTCTACCTCTCCTCTCATCTCACCTTTTGTGTGTACACAGAGCGTTCACATTGACAACTGTGTTTATTGGCACTGGCATGGTGTTGGGGGATGTAGAAGACTGTCATGGTCACCTTCGCTGTTGTGGCCACCCTCAAATGCACCCTCAAAAGCAAACACTTGCTAAGTCTGGTGGAATGCGAACATACAGATGACCCCACACAAGACTGAAGGCGTATGTGTGTGTGTGTGGGTGTGGGTGTGTGTGTTGGAATTAAAGAGAGACAAGATTTAACAAAGAGATTTGACGTTTGAAGCAGCTTGCAGTTTCTATATTTGACATTTGGAGAAACGTGGAAAAAGTCTAATTCTGCAGTGACTTTGAACCTAGACCAGATGATGCTCTCTCTCTCTCTCTTCATGCATAACCCTTTCTAAGCAGGAAATTACATCACAATGGGAGTGGAGTGCCCGAGGCCTTTACAAGGTGTATATACTAGTGTGTCTGTGTATCATCAGCTGGACACCAGCACAGACGCCGGACTGGGAGGACTCATGGAGAGCAGTCACAAGGATCCAGACCCTTATCCTCCCTGGTGAATACAGACGTGGGATCTGACTTGTAAGCTACTGTATGTACACAGTTCATATCACTATGTTACCCATCCTCTCACATTCATGGGAGCATCCACTGTGAGGTTCAGGTGAAGATTAGAAACACCTCCCAAGAGAAAGGTCTTTGACATAGTCATGTCCTGAACGAGTGAGTTATGGTCAGTATCAGTGCAGTCGGTAGGGGAGGGGATGAGGTATTCCCCACTCACCTTCACTATTCATGTGTCGTTGAGATAGGAGAAAGGACAGCTTGAAGACCGGTATATAGGACTATAGGTGAGGAGACTGATGGTTGCTGGCTCAGCACACCGATGTGCTCGGGGAGCCGTGAGACACACTGTAATGAAGTGATGCAGGTGAACAGTGAGAGCGTTCATAATGTGTACCGCTCGACTCCACTCACGGCGCACCACAGTCATCTACCTCATGCTAAGGCAATCTGGCTCCATCAACGGCTCGCACGTGAGGTGAGGGAGAATAGGAGAAAAACATGAAAACCATCGCTCTCAAACACACCTAAATCGGAACACTGAAAATGACTGACGGTCATGGTGAACCAAAATGAACACCAAGATGGCTGGTAGCATTGACAGAATAGATTAAACGAGAACATTATTGTCCATTGCATTGTGAAATAGAAATGTGCCTTTTTACTCCTATTGCTGTCAACGGCCATAACATAGGTAAGGTTTACTGTGGGCACAGTCTCAGAGCCATCAGTGTGTTGAGGGTAACTACACTGTGGGTAGGGGCAGGGTAATGTGGGCCCTGGATGGTGCCTGGCTGGCAGGCCCGAGGAATAGCGGTACGTTTGGTCACGTAGTGTAAATTAAATGGACTCGCTGTGTGAAAAGGGGGTTGACAAAATGTTTGAATGACTAACCTTTCCCCCATACAAACATATGTAAGGGCCCTCAGTCAAGCATTACATTTCAAGCACAGATTCAAGTACTAAGACCAGGGAGCTGTTTGTCAGCCTCATAAAGACTGATTGGTAGACGGGTAACAATAACAAATAATATATTGAATATCTCTTTAAGCTTGGTCAAGTGAATAATTATGCTGTGTAGGACGGGTTAAACCATCCAGACACATCAAAGGTGCAGTCGTCCTTCTGAACTGAGCTGCAGGACAGGAAGGAAACTGCTTAAGGATGTCACCATGAGGCCAGTTACTCCACAATAATAACCTACATGACAGAGTGAAAAGAATACAAAATATACTGAATATGCATATGTATGCAACAAGGTACTAAAGTAATACAGCAACTAAAAAAACTGAGCAAAGGAATACACTTTTTGGCCTAAATGCAAAGCCTCATGTTTGGGGCAAATTCAACAGAGTAACTGCCTCATTTTCAAACATGGTGGTGGCTGCATCATGGTACGGGTCAGGTATACCAAAGACTGGAGAGTTTTTCAGGATGAAAAGAAACAGGATGGAGCTAAGCACAGGAAAAACCATAGACGGAACACTGCTTCACACGAGACACTGGGAGATGAATTCACCTTTCAGCACGTCAACCACCTACAACACAAATCTACACCTTAGTTGCTTACCAAGAGTTTAAAATTTGGATGTAAAATTTTGAAAATAGTGGTCAAATATCACACAACACAGGTGTGGAAAGCTCTTAAGAGACTCACCCAAAAAGACTCACAGCTGTAATCTCTGCCAAAGATGTTTCCAACATGTATTTCCTGAAGGGGGTGAATACTTATCTAATCAAGGCAGTTTTATTTAATTCATTTATATTTATTTTTTGCATTTCATCCACTTTGACAGAATTGTGTAGACAAAAGTACAATAAAATAATTTAATCCCACTATGAAATACAATATATTTTGGGATTGAATTGGCCAAAACAATTATATTGTTACCACAAATGCAATGAGGCATTTAAATAGCAGTCAGTAAAAACAATGTCAATAATTAACTTGTTTTAATGAAATCAAGTCAGATTATGGCAAATAAAGGGATTTTGTACACAATAACAGATAACTGACAGAACGCACACAAGTCCAACTCTTGACACGTGGTTTTAAACGTTACTATGTCATTAATCGCTTTGCAAATTCACTCAGGCATCCACCCCTTCTAACGAGGGTATTAATCTTGGTTTGATGAGAGCGAAAGACAAGATTACCAACTGGGAGGGAGACAGGAGGGCACCCTTCTGAAGTCTAACATTCTCAACTGATGTTGACAGATCCAGATGATTTAAATATCCTGCCAATGAACTCATTTGACCTCAAAATGCATTAGACTGAATCTGTATAACTGACTGAATCTGTATAACACTACCTGGGTTGGGCTGGTTTGTGTTGTATATAGATGTGTGAAAATATTAAGGCCTGGCAAATGTTACAAGTTGTGGGGATTTCAACATTTTCCAACAGATTTAAAAAGGTGTCAAATCCATCAGACAAAAAAAATGCTGAGTTGATTGATGACAATTGATGGGGCAAACAGTAGCTCTCTGGCTGGCTGCCACTCAGTGGTGGGTGCCTCTGTGTTGTTCGTGACGTCAGTCTTGAACAGTTCCATAGGTTGGTTTGGTCTCTAGGTGATCTCCCTGAAGGCCCTCTTCTCAACATACTTCACCTTGTGTCTCCTCTTGAACCTGTGGGAGGAGGCGGAGCACACAATCAAACACTGTCCATTCTAAAGCACGTCAACGGCTTCACATCAAATCAAGACTATATTCTCTTGTATAATAAAAAAAGGAGATGTGGAGGGAAAGCAGCATAGCGCGTTGCCCTCAGTTCCCAGGAGGCTGTTTACACAACAGCTCCCCGAGTTCCATGACTGTCTTCACATTTCTGAGGAAATACTGTAATCGCGAGGATGGGATGATCACTGGACACAGTCAGGCTCAAGCTGACTGAACCAACAGAGGGGGTGCACTACAACACAGTTACCCAGCTGACGTTGATAAACAACCAAAAATAACTACTGATTTTCTGGTTCATTAAGAAAGTCAAACATGTGTTTGAGTCAGATCATTCCCATTTCAAGCTCAGCTTTCTACAAAGTTATTTCACAATATTTAGGCAAGATAACTGGCTAACGCATTGATCCTGCTTTGTCGTATAACTCTCTGGAAATAAACAAAAACAAATCTAGAAAGTTCCACTATGAAAGTTACGGACACACTAGGTATATGACATCACATTTCAATATCCATTATAGGCAAATATATTTCTGACATGAGATGCTGTTTGTTTTTAAAGGGAGAATAACTTACTTGGCTCGTTCTCTGGGCTCAATCATGTTCCTCTTCTGCATACTCTTGAAGCGGTCCTTGAGGACACTGCCCTCTGGCTGCAGGACACATAATTACATGTTAGTAAACCCATATAGATGAGTGCTCTGATGAAGGACCTTGCGCCAAAACAGGGGTCAGTCAACGTGAGACGTTATTGAAGGGAATTACGTTGCTATCCTGAAACTTTTCAGCATTTCAGTTCCACATACACTATCGTTCAAATGTTTGCGGTCACTTTGAAATGTCCTTGTTTTTGAAACAAAAGCACATTTTTTGTCCATTAAAATAACATTAAATTGATCAGAAATAGTTTAGACATTGTTAATGACTGTTGTAGCTGGAAATGGCAGATGTTTTATGGAATATCTACATAGGCCCATTATCAATAACCATCACTCCTTTGTTCCAACGGCACGTTGTGTAAGCCTTTTAAAATTAGAAACTTTGATTAGCTAATTGATTAGAAAACACTTTTGCAATGACGTTAGCACAGCTGAAAACTGTTGTTCTGATTAAATAAGCAATAAAACGGGCCTTCTTCAGACTAGTTGAGTATCTGGAGCATCAGCATTTGTGGGTTCGAATACAGGCTCAAAATGGCCAGAAACAAAGACCTTTCTTCGGAAACTCATCAGTTTATTCTTGTTCTGAGAAATTAAGGCTATTCCATGAGAGAAATTGCCAAGAAACTGAAGTTCTCGTACAACGCTGTGTACTACTCCCTTCACAGAACAGCGCAAACTGTTCAGGCCAACAGTTTTCAGCTGTGTTAACATAATTGCAAAAGGATTTTCTAATGACCTATTAGCCTTTTAAAATGATACACTTGGATTAGCTAACACAATGTGCCATTGGAACACAGGAGTGATGGTTGCTGATAATGGGCCTCTGTACGCCTATGTAGATATTCCTTTTAAAAAATAAAAGCTGTTTCAAGCTACAATAATAATTTACAACATTAACAATGTCTACACTGTATTTCTGATCAATTTTATGTTATTTAATGGACAAAAAAAGAAAAGGGCTTTTGTTTAAAAAACAAGGACATTTCTAAGCGACCCCAAACTTTTGAACGGTAGTGAACATGGACATGGGTTCAAAGGTCAGCTGAGTATGATTGTATTGTAGAATGTGAGTGGGATACAGTCAGTCAAACCTTGAGTGTCCGCAGGGATCCAGGAATCTCGTCACTTAGCTGGACCTCTAGATCCTGAGCCTGGAACCTGGGGAGATATGTGGGGGACAAGTTCAGACAGTATGGAGACAATAGACAAAACAGAAGCACAGACAACTCACACTTAGGGGAAAGCAGCACTATAGAAATAAGGCTAAATTATTTGGTTTGGAATGGGGGTATAGGCTCTTCTGGAGCCCATTGTTACAGAAATGTCTAGGACTACTTACAGTTCATACTATGATGCAATTTACTTGATCAGTTGCATCTCACTCTAGGTATAACATTTTAATAAATAACCAAGATAGCAGATAACAGTGGCAGCCCTGTGGAGGTACTGACCTGAGTCTGCCAAGACGTCGAGGCATGGACTTCTCTGCCTCCTGGTTGGCCTTGCGCTGGGCCACCCTCTCTCTTGTCTGCTGCTCCCCCCTCTTCAGGGTCGCCTGGATGGAGCGGAGCTGGAATAGCTGCTGCTTCTTGTCAGTGAACACCCTCGCTGCCTGCTTCTGTTGCGACTGCACAGCGAGAGAGACACTGTCGGTCAGATCCTAAGCTAGCACATGGAGGGGAAAGACTAGGGCACGTTAGGGGGGAAAAGGCTTTGTAGTCTTGCGTACCTTTATCTTGTCGGCTCTCTCTCGCCTCCTTTCTTTCTCTGTCTTTTTCTCCTGCTGCAAGCCGCCACGAATAGAAACATCCTCTTCCTCCTCATCTTCATCTTCCTCCTCTTCCACTAGCCCTTCCACTAGCTCCTGGAAGACTGTCTCCTGCAGAGAAACAGTGAGGAAGGTCAGGCAAAATTGAGCTGGACAGACCACATACAGGTCTGAATTGTGAAACGATGAACAGTTGAGCGGCGGGGGGAGGGGTGTACTGATGTTGTACCTCAGTGGCGGTATCGTCTCGGTTGACAGCCAGCTGTCTCTCTATTCTCAGCTCCGCTCTCTCCCGCTTCACCTCCACCTCATGGGCCTCTAGTAACAAGGCCTGAGAGAAAGGTCAGCACTTCAATACATCAACCACAGCATTACTCAACATGAAAAGACAGATCCCCACACACACCAAGCGAGCAGAAACATTGATGAACGAACTAGAGGTCGACCGATTAATCGAAATGGCCGACTTCAAGGTTTCATAACAATCAGCAATCTGTATTTTTTTTCCACCTTTATTTAACTAGGCAAGTCAGTTAAGAACACATTCTTAATTTCAATGACGGCCTAGGAACGGTGGGTTAACAGCCCTGTTCAGGTGCATAACGACAGATTTTTTATCTTGTCAGCTCGGGGATTCGTTTTTACAACCTTCCGGTTACTAGTCCAACGCTCTAACAACCTGTCTTACATTGCACTCCACGAGGAGCCTGCATGGCAGGCTGACTACATGTTACGCAAGGTAAGTCAAGGTAAGTTGCTAGCTAGCATTAAACCTATCTTGTAAAAAACAATCTTAACATAATAACTAGTTAACTACACATGGTTGATGATATTACTAGTTTATCTAGCGTGTCCTGCGTTGCATATAATCGATGCTGTGCCTGTTAAACTTTTTTGGGATAGGGGGCAGCATTTGGAATTTTAGATGAAAAGCCTGCTCAAAGCCTGCTACTCAGGACCAGAAGCTAGGACATGCATATAATTGGTAGATTTGGATAGAAAACATTAAAGTTTCCAAAACTGTTAAAATAAAGTCTGAGTATAACAGAACTGAAATGGCAGGGGAAAACCTGAGGAAAATCCATCCAGGAAGTGCTATTATTTTGAAATGGGTGTTTTTCCATTGAAAGCCTATCCACCATTTAAAGGGATAGGACCCAGATTCCATTCCCTATGGCTTCCACTAGCTGTGAACATTCTTTAGACATTGTGTCAGGCCTTATTCTGAAAAATGAGGGAGAATGAGCCGTTTCAATGAGAGGCCAGTGGAATTTCCCCAACTTTTTTGGTGCGCAATCTCGAGAGCACGCCTTTCTTGTTTTTCTTTTATATTGACGACGCTATTGTCTGGTTGAAATATTATTGATTATTTAGACTAAAAACAACCTGAGGATTGATTATAAACATCGTTTGACATGTTTCTACGAACTTTCTGGATACTATTTGTAATGTGTCTGTCTCTTGTGACCACATTTGAGCCACTGAACAAAACGCGCCAACAAAATGAAGGTTTTTGGATATAAAGAGTGACTATCGAACAAAACTAACATTTGTGTAACTGGGAGTATTGTGAGTGCAACCATACGAAGATCAAAGGTAAGTGATTCATTTTATTGCTATTTCTGACTTTCGTGACTAATCTACTTGGCTGCTAACTGTTTGTAATGTTTTGTGTGCTGAGCGCTGTCCTCAGAGAATCGCATGGTTTGCTTTCGCCGTAAAGCCTTTTTGAAATCTGACACGATGGCTGGATTAACAACAAATTAAGCTTTATTTTGATGTATTGCACTTGTGATTTCATGAAAGTTAAATATTTATAGTAATTTAATTTGAATTTGGCGCTCTGCACTTTCCCTGGAAGTTGTCGAGGTGGGACACTAGCGTCCACTGATCCATAAGAAGTTAATTTCTCATCGAATCACAGCCTACTTCGCCAAACAGGGGATGATTTAACAAGCCATTCGCGAAAAAAAGCACTCTAAAACTGTTTGAATATAACAGTCTGAGTATAACAGAACTCATATGGCATGGCAAGCGAAAACCTGAGAAGAATCCAACCAGGAAGTGGGACATTGAGGTTTGTAGTTTTTCAAAGCTTGGCCTACCGAATACACATTGAGATATGGATGAGGTTGCACTTCCTAGGGCTTCCACTAGATGTCCACGGTCTTTAGAAATTGGTTTGAGGATTCTACTATAAAGGAGGGGCTCAGGAGACCTCTTCGAGTCAGTGGTCTGGCAGAGAGCCTTGGTCTCATGATGCGCGCTCCCGACAGAGTTACTTCTCGTTCCAGTGCTTTTCTGAAGACAAAGGAATTCTCCGGTTGGAACATTATTGATGTTTTATGTTAAAAACATCCTAAAGATTGATTCTATACATCGTTTGACATGTTTCTAAAAGGACTGTAACGGAACTTTGGGTTTTTGTCTGGACGAAATGCTCGCGCCTCATGAAGATGGATTACTGGGCTGAACATGTAGCTATTTGGACATCGATGATGGAACTTTATGGAACAAATCAGTCATTTATTGTCGAACTGGGATTCCTGGGAGTGCCTTCTGATGAAGATCATCAAAGGTAAGTGAATATTTATGGTGTTGTTTCTAACTTTGTTGATTCCAAAATGGCAGAAAATCCTCTGGCTGTTTTGGGTTCTGAGCGCCGTTCTCAGATTATGCTTTTTCCGTAAAGTTTTTTTAAAATCTGACACAGCGGTTGTATTAAGGAGAAGTCTCTTTAATTCTGTGAATAACACTTGTATCTTTTATCAATGTTTATTATGAGTATTTCAGCAAAATCACCAGATGTTTTGGAATCAAAACATTGCTGCACGTAAGACGCCAATGTAAACTGAGATTTTTGGATATAAATATGCACATTATCGAACAAAACATTGTGTAACATGATGTCCTATGAGTGTCATCTGATGAAGATCAAAGGTTAGTGATTAATTTGATCTATATATTTCTGCTTTTTGTGACTCCTATCTTTGGCTGGAAAAATGGCTGTGTTTTTTCGACTTGGCTATGTGTTGTGCTTTAGCTGTAAAGCATTTTTTAAATCTGACACGATGGGTAGATTAACACGATGTTTATCTTTCATTTGCTGTATTGGACTTGTTGATGTGTGAAAGTTACATATTTAAAAAAATTATTTTTGAATTTCGCACGCTGCCTTTTCGGCGGAATGTTGTCGAGGGGTTAAAATCAATACACAAGTATATATTTTTAAACCTGCATATTGAGTTAATATTGCCTGCTAACATGAATTTCTTATAACTAGGGAAATTGTGTCACTTCTCTTGCGTGCATATGCAGCAGTTTGGGCCACCTGGCTCGTTGCGAACTGTGTGAAGTCCATTTATTCCTAACAAAGACCGTAATTAATTTGCCAGAATTGTACATAATTATGACATAACATTTTTGGGGTGTACAATGTAACAGCAATATTTAGACTTAGGGATGCCATCCGTTAGATAAAATACGGAACGGTTCCGTATTTCACTGAAAGAATAAACGTTTTGCTAAATTATAGTTTCCGGATTCTACCATATTAATGACCAAAGGCTCATATTTCTGTGTGTTTTTAAGTCTGAGGCTCGTAAGCATTAATTCAAACAGCACTTTTGTGTGTTTGCCAGCAGCTCTTCGCTGTGCTTCAAGCATTGAGCTGTTATTGACTTCAAGCCTATCAACTCCCGAGATTAGGCTGGTGTAACCGATGTGAAATGGCTAGCTAGTTAGCAGGGTACGCGCTAATAGCGTTTCAAACGTCACTCCCTCTGAGACTTGGAGTAGTTGTTCCCCTTGCTCTGCAAGGGCCGCGGCTTTTGTGGAGCGATGGGTAACGATGCTTCGAGGGTGGCTGTTGTCGATGTGTTCCTGGTTCGAGCCCTGGTAGGGGCGAGGAGAAGGACGGAAGCTATACTGTTTCCCTGGCAATACTAAAGTGCCTATAAGAACTTCCAATAGTCAAAGGTATATGAAATACAAATGGTATAGAGAGAAATAGTCCTATAATTCCTACAACCTTCTTACCTGGGAATATTGAAGACTCATGTTAAAAGGAACCATATGTTCTCATGTTCTAAGCAAGGAACTTAAACGTTAGCTTTCTTACATGGCACATATTGCACTTTTACTTTCTTCTCCAACACTGTTTTTGCCTTACTTAAACCAAATTGAATATGTTTCATAATTTATTTGAGGCTAAATTGATTTTATTGATGTATTATATTAAGTTAAAATAAGTGTTCATTCAGTATTGTTGTAATTGTCATTATTACAAATAAATCAATTTAAAAAATGTATCGTCTGATTAATCGTATCGGCTTTTTTTGGTCCTCCAATAATTGGTATCGGTATTCAAAAATCAATCGGTCGACCTCTAGAACGAACCAGGATTGAAGGTTTGCGTTTTAATCACTGTTGTTAAGTGTAGTAAGTTACCTGATGGGAGAAGAAGTCTGGGTTGTAGGAGCCTCCGGGGGCTATGACCTCCACTGCCGGGAGAACAGAGGGCTTTGAGTTGAGCTTCTCTGGTCGCTAAGAGTGAACAAGACCGTGTTAAAAACCTCATGGTCAGACACTAAATATACAAACACTCCCATTGGCCTAAGTATCCCTCTTCACTATGCAGTACATACAATACTGAGAAACTATAAACTTTCAGGCAGTGACAATGCAGTATTCTTCTCACCTTCACACGCTTCTTCCCTGTTTGCTCAAGGTAGTAAGGATCAGCTGTCTCTTTGGCTGCAATATGTAGAAAAGATGGTCACAAACACTGACAAAAGAACTCCAGGATTTATTTTGAAATAATTTAGCATTTTTGAATAGTCAAACTTACCATCACCTCCCCACAGATCATAATAGGGTCTGTCTGGGAAGTTGTTGGCCGCCGTTTTTGATTTTGACGCTGTAATTGCCGGTCTGCGGTTCAAGAGCCGTTTCTGTCTCCGTGGTAACACACCCATGGCCGCCAATTTCGCTGCATTCTCTGCAATGCGGCGGAGTTTCTTTGCATTCGGTTGCTGGTGGGCCAAAATACTGGGGGACAGAGGGAACTGAATTTTAAGTAGTGTCCCCAAGAAAAGGAAGAATTCAGTGCACAATCACAGTTTATTATGAAAATAAGGAATAAACTAACCTAAGTACACTTGTGTACTTTCAAAATATAGCCTTGCTGCATGGCTTCAGTTTATAAAGTGGAGGCATATCTGGGTCGTATTAGTTTGTGCAAACAGTAGGAAAACCTTTCTCAACAGAAAACAAAAGTAAGTTCAGGTAGTCCCTCCGAGTTTCATTTCTAGTACATACGACCCTGGAAAGGGGAAGCAGAACAGCATGTTGCCCTCAGTTCCCAGAAGACTGTTCACACAACAGCTCCCTGAGTTCCATGATTGTCTTCACATTCCAGAGGAAATACTGTGAGCGCAAGGATGGGTTCATCACAGGACATGGTGCCATGCACAACTTGACTGACCCATCTCCAGGTAAGGGGCAGGATGCCGGGGGTGAGAGGGCCATGGTCAGGGTCAGAAACTCACTCTTTAGGTGGAGGGACGAGGGAGTCATGCTGCAGGATTAGGTCTATCCTCAAGGGCCGCGACTTTGACTTCTTCCCCTTCTTTCCCTCTTGGACTTCTGGCATCCGACACAGAAAACACAAACATCAGTGATTTGACACTCTAAACATTTACAAAACTGAAGCAGAAAATGTATTTATTATAAACAGTGGTATCACTTACCTGGCTGGACATATTTTCTCTGCTCTCCAATGTCCACAAAGAACAGGCTATCATCTGGCTTCTCAGATATCAGTCCTCTGTCGAAAAAAAAGAAGAGGTTTAGACAAGTAAATGAATAACTTCATATTTTGAAGCAAATAAAATGTGGGTATACAGCATGTGTTAAACTGTAAATAAGAGCATAAATGTTAGCTAGCTAAGTACATAAAAGCAGCCGAATCATAAATGAGTAAACCGGTCAAGAAACAATTCAGTTTAGGTGTAATTGCTCAAGTCTGGGTGATTAGCCTGTACTTTAAAGTACTACTTAAGTAGTTTTCCCAGGTATCTGTACTTTACTATTTATATTTTTGCCAACTTTTACTTTACTACATTCCTTAAGAACTTCTCTAGGGTAGGGGCACTATTTTCACCTCCGGATGAAAAGCGTGCCCAAAGTAAACTGCCTGCTACTCGGGCACAGAAGCTAAGATACGCATACAATTAGTAGATTTTGATAGAAACTTCAGTGTTTTCTAAAACTGTTTGAATGATGTCTGTGAGTATAACAGAACTCATATGGCAGGCAAAAACCAGAGGAAAAAAATATAACCAGGAAGTGGGAAATCTGAGGTTTGTAGTTTAAGTCATTGCCTATTGAATATACAGTGTCTGTGGGGTCATATTGCACTTCATAAGACTTCCACTAGATGTCAACAGTCTTTAGAACCTTGTTTGAGGCTTCTACTATGAAGGGGGAGAGAAAGAGAGCTGTTTCAACCAGGTATCTGGCATGAGCTGATCATGCATGTGCAACCTGCGTTCCATTGCATTTCAAAAGACAAAGTAATTCTCCGGTTGGAACATTATTGAAGATTTATGTTAAAAACATCCTAAAGATCGATTCTATACATCGTTTGACATGTTTCTACGAACGTTTTTACTTTTCGTCTGGATCTAGTGCTGGGCTAAACACGAGAACAAAAAGGAGGTATTTGGACATAAATGATGGACTTTATTGAACAAAACAAACATTTGTGGAACTGGGATTCCTGGGAGTGCATTCTGATGAAGATCAAAGGTAAGTGAATATTTATAATGCTATTTCTGACTTCTGTTGACTCCACAGCATGGCGGGTTTCTGTATGGCTTGTTTTTGTGCCTGAGCGCTGTACTCAGATTATTGCATGGTGTGCTTTTTCCGAAATCTGACACAGCGGTTGCATTAAGGAGAAGTGGATCTAAAATTCCATGCATAACTTGTTTCTTTGAACAATGTTTATTATGAGTTTCTGTAAATTGATGTGGCTCTCTGCAAAATCACTGGATGTTTTGGAACTACTGAACATAACACCAAATGTAAACTGACATTTTTGGATATAAATATGAACTTTATCTAACAAAACATACATGTATTGTGTAACAAAGTTCTATGAGTGTCATCTGATGAAGACCGTCAAAGGTTAGTGACTAATTTTCTTTCTGCTTTTTGTGACTCCTCTTTGGCTGAAGAAATGGCAGTTTTTTTCTGTGACTAGGTGCTGATCTAACAATCGTTTGGTGTGCCTTAGTCATAAGTATTTTTGAAATCGGACACTGTAGCTGGATTTACAAGTTTATCTTTAAAATGGTGTAAAATACTTGCATGTTTGAGGAAATTTAATTATGGGATTTCTGTTTTGAATTTGGCGCCCTGCAATTTCACTGGCTGTGGGCGAGGTGGGCTGCTACAGTCCCACATATCCCAGAGTAAAAAGGAAATAATGTACTTTTTTACTCCATACAAGGTACACGTTACATTTTGACAGGAAACGTGTCCAATTCACACACTTATACCAAGAGAACATCCCTGCTGTATCTGATCTGGCACGCACTAAACAAACGCTTCGTTTGTAAATGGTGTCCCCCAAAAAAATATGCCGTCTGGTTTGCTTAATCTAAGGCATTTGAAATGTATACTTCTACTTTTGATACTTAAATAAATTTGAGCAATCCCATTTACTTTTGATACTAAGTATATTTAAAACCAAATACTTTCGGACTTTTACTCAAGTGGTATTTTACTGGGTGACTTTACACCACTGATTATAGCTAGAAATGTAAGTCGGAAATTGTAAAAAAAATATATAAAAAAATAGCATAGCTAGCTAGAATAAACAACCCAACGTGTATATTAGCATTGCTAGCTAGCAAAGTGGTGTTTCCATTTTTTCCAAGTGGACTTGGATTGATTGACATGCAAAACTAGCTAGCGTAATCAGTGGTTTGATAATGTCGCAATACCTGCTAAATACTCGTTTATTGGTACAGTAAGTAATACACCTAGCTAGATAGCAACTGTAGCTAGCTAGAATGCAAGCAGGTATTGGCTAACACATGCTGCTCACCCTGTAGCCCTTTCCTGAAGTCTCACGTCATCCAAAAACTCTTCAACATCTTGAATATCACTGTGTTTGTTCCAATTCTTTTTCTTATTCTTATTCACACGCTTTCTCTGGCCACTGTTCAAGTCATCTGAACCGGCCGATGATTTAAAAGAAATGAATCCTGGCTGCGCTGCTGCCACGCGTTTCAGTCTCTTGACCGCCGCCATGCTGGATCATCTGGGAGACGATGCGATGACGTCTGTTCTTCCTCTGTTGAGGTTCAGCACGAGTTGATGGGCCCCTATGTCCACCTTGAGGAGGACTTGTGTAAAAAAAACAAATGTAAAACCCTGGAAATAAGATATTTGTAGGCCCCAAATGTATACATTGATAATATATTTGTTTTTTATTGCTAGGTCATTTAATACTTTTGTGATTTAAACGTGTATGCTAAAGAAATGTTTGTCACAATACACAAACCCTCCAAGAAGTGTAATCTGATAATCTAAATTGTTTGAATTATTATATGAAGAACTACAGGTAACAGAAATCCTGTAATTGCTAATTTTGCAGTTATAGCCATTTTGTCTCGCGCACTCACGTGGAATCATCTGAGTCCATAAAACACTTTCAATAATTGTCATCCATTTAAATGGTCAATATCTGCCAATACAGTAAACAGACGTTTCACTAACGTATCTCATTATGGAGTATATCACGCTTTTAAGATGATTGATAATTGATTGAATTGGTCAATTCATAATCGTGTAAAAAAGTTGGTCTCTTGTCACAGCAGATGCATTGTGGGTAACCTGCCATTTTAACCCAATATAGGACTCCATTCTGTTGTGTGAACAACGCAATAAATAAGGACACGAGACGAGTTTCATATTTTTAACTGTTGTATCAAAGGTAAGTGTCGCGTTTGAAATATATATATTTTTTTTTACAAATATTGTGTATTTGTACATTTTAACTTTTTTGTTATTTAGACTATCTTTTTGCAAGTAAATCCGCAGTCATAGGGAAAACACAACCCAGACGACCGAAAAAGCAAGCTATTATCCGCTTGTAGAAACTACAGACCAAAGCACTCCTTTCGAATTTGACACGGTTATGCACGGGTTCTGAGTAATTTTCTGAGTACAGAAGTTTTTCAATAGATTCCTAACGATGTCTAGAACAATCCTTCAATGTGTTTTAGTTTAAAGCGACAATGTCCTCGTTTTAAATGTCGTTTTAATTGTCACCTTCTTGTTAAACACATTCGAATTTTTCCTTCACGTTAATACGTTCCTGTTACAGCAGCCATAGTCTTCAATGCGTAAGAGGAGGGGACCTACTTGGTGAAAGACGTTGCTCATTGGCGAAAATGGAAGAAAATCCCACCCCTTATGTCACTAAACAAGTCCCCATTGGTAGTTGTATGAAACCTTTACGCTGTAATTCGCTGAAGTTAATGTACATCTTTGCGGACTTGTGTCACAGACTTGGATACAATCACAGAGGGTTATATACAAATAATAACGATTTTTTTTTTTAAGGATGTCATAGGTTACTTTCTAAATGTAGTCCGTTACAGTTTCTATTTACTTGTCTAACAAAACTTTGTTATATTTTAATTAATTTGCCCTTAAGAGCCATTACAATACAAAATGTCCATCAATGCATTTGGGGTGTAATTCTAGGGGTCTGACTTGCTTAGGTGGAACAAACTTAATCATTGAATAAAAGCAAGTTTAATTGAGTGTCATTGACAACAAAGGTTTCTTAATATATTTTTTGCAAAAAACAAGTAATGGTTTAGTTTTTCAAAGTATCTGTAGTCTTATTACAATATTTTTGCTGGTAGTGTAATTGGTGGTGTTTAGTAGACTAACATGTTTTTTTTGCTGGATTTGATAGCTATTTTGTTACTTCCATTAACATTCCTGTCTCAATTTCCCCTTTATTCAGGTGATTTGAAGGAGCCATGGCCCGTACCAAGCAGACAGCCCGTAAATCTACTGGAGGCAAAGCCCCACGTAAGCAGCTGGCCACCAAAGCTGCCCGCAAGAGCGCCCCTTCTACTGGTGGGGTCAAGAAGCCCCATCGCTACAGGTGACGGCGGGACAAAATGCAGTGCCTGAACATGCAGGCTTCGACCCACCTGGTGTCATGCCCTCTCCTTTTAATAATTTGATGTAGATAAAGTAAAGGACCACAGTGGTGTTACTTAATTACTGTTTCCCTCCAGGCCTGGTACGGTGGCCCTGCGTGAGATCCGTCGGTACCAGAAGTCCACTGAGCTGCTGATCCGCAAGCTGCCCTTCCAGCGTTTGGTGAGAGAAATTGCTCAGGACTTCAAGACTGACCTGCGTTTCCAGAGTGCAGCCATTGGAGCTCTGCAGGTCAGTGTGTTTATGATTTTTGTTCACCCACCAAATGACACTAAAGCCAGACCTATCAGAATTTGTACACTTATAGGGATACTAAGGAAATTTGGCCATGAGGCCCTCTCTACTTTCGCTGAGTCTAAAATGGATGCATATTTATGTCTGTCCAGTATGAAGAAAGTTACAAACCTAACTAGCAAGCCCAATTGCGCTAATGTTAGTTAGCATTGGCATGCAAAACTACCTCTAACATCCTTCATACAGGAGACTGACAAAAATGATATCCACAAGTGCATCTGATTCTGGGGAAGTGGACAAAAGGGCCTCATCACCAAAATATCGAGGTATCCCTTTAATGGTGGCCTACTGGCAGTACTCTCCCCAAATGTTTGAAGAAGGCATTGTCCCATACCAAGTTAACGCTTATATCATCAACTGAATTGAACTTGTATTTTGTCTGCAGGAGGCCAGCGAGGCATACCTTGTTGGTTTGTTTGAGGACACCAACTTGTGCGCCATCCATGCCAAGCGTGTCACCATCATGCCCAAAGACATCCAACTGGCCCGTCGTATCCGTGGGGAGCGCGCTTAGATGCCTCCCTAATTTACGTGTCCTCAGGCTGTCTTTCCCTCCCTTCCCACTTTTCCTTTTAAGTAGCTTGGTTTCAGTAATGATGTGATAAAAGTAATGTGCCGTCTTGTCCCCCTTAGTTCTCTTAGCAGAAGACTTTTAGGGTACTTTGTGTATCATGTATCTGTTTTGAAGCCGATTGGAGTCACACCTTTAATGTGTGTTCAAATCGGCACGGCAAAGGGTGCATGCATGAAGCATCTTGGGCAAGCATTTTCTCCTATTGACGATGCTATTACATTATTATAACAGGCTTTTCTAATTGATAGACTTGCATAGTTTTTTTACATGTACCCTTTCATTTGTTTTTTTACAACTAGTGTTTCTACTGTTTACAGGATGCATTTACAAATAGTTAATTTTGTTCTGAAATTGATAAATGACATTGATTCAAAACATTGCAAAGGCCTATATGTAGCGTAATGTTTATGTATTTCTCCCATGTTTTATCCAGGTAATATTTTAGTTCCTTTCTCAGGTTGTGATACCCTTTTCTTACTGGTTTTGATTTTAATTTTCTGTTCATTTTTTTTTTAAGCAGACATTTGTAATATCCAGAATTCTCAAAGGTGATAAACTGATGTTCCACAACTGGTTTAGTAAAGTGATTGACCTACACAAAGTACTGAGTTGCATGCTGCTGGCAATGGTATTTTACTCAATTTGTACTTTAAATAGTGAGTTTTTCATATTTGGTCATTTGAAGAACTGTCATATTCATTGGAAAAAGTACCCCGTTTTACTTGTAACAATGCCTTTAATAAAAAATGACAGGTGAGTCACCAGTAAAATACTAGAGTAAAAGTATTTAGTTTTAAATATACATATTTACAGATAGCAATGGGCACACTAACACTCAGACATACTTTACAAACACAGCAGTGGTGTAAAAATACTTTAAAGCCGTTTTGGGGGTATCTGTACTTTACTATGTTTGACTACATTCCTAAATGTACCTTTTCATCACTTTTCCCTGACACCCAAAAGTACTCGTTACATTTCAAATGCTTAGCTAGACCGGGAAAATGGTCCAATTCACTTAACAAGAGAACATCCCTACTACCTCTTTTGTGAGTGCCTGATCAGAGGCAGCAGGAATGACCAGGGACGTTCTCTTGGTAAATGGGTGAATTGGATCATTTTCTTGTCATGCTAAACATTCTAAATGTAATGAGTACTTTTGGGTGGCAGGGAAAATGTATGGTGTGAAAAGTACATTTTCTTTAGGAGTTGTCCAATGTAAATGGTAAAGTACAGAAACTAAAGTAGTACTTCACACCACTGATCGGAAAACCAGACCTTTTTGTGACGACATTTAAGGTTAACATTTGCCCAAGACTTGTGATTAAGGTTGTACACGGATATACAATTGCATCATTTTCTTGAGCATGGCAAATTGAAAAGCCAATACATTTCCACAATATCTGGAGAAAAATGTCGATATTAGGTAGGCTACGATGTTCGCTTATGAATTTCTGAGACCGATGCAGAGTACAAAATAAATATCCAAAGAACATGTGGCCGAAGTGCTACAAAACAAGAAATGTGTGTATACACTGTTGCATTATGGGAGAAATGATTGACATAGCAGCCATTTTCCCGCTGTACGTTTGTTCCTATTGTGGATACGAGGAAGAAAATACTGACACGGCCAGACAAGCTAAACATTTCTCACATCCTTTTTAACCTCTTTTGGTGTAGGTAAGTCAGACACTCGACTGCTTTTAATTTACGGTAACTTCACATTTGAAAAGTTTCAAATTGCTTCATTTCTGGTGTTATTTTGTTGGAAATCCATTTCATTTTCGTCGTAGAGAAAAATAACAAACCCGACTGTCGAAACGGCACAGAATTGCAGCCTTTTCTACAGCTAGTGCAGCCGGAGAAATTGTTTCAAATTATGCGCGGGTTCGCTTCGGTTGTACGCAGGCATTGGCGGTCGAACTCCGTTTCTATGCCTACATACGAGTTCCCTGGGATGTCTTCTTTAATGTGTATTAGTTGTTTAATGAGATTGTCAAACAGCTGTTTCTTGAAATATCAAAGTTTTAGTGCTACTCCCTTGCTTTTCTGCCTTGGGTCTTTATCCCGGTTGCGCATCAAGCAGCCGCCATCATCACAGCTGAGTGGGCGGGGCTACCAACAACGTCTATGCGCTGTAGATCCCGCCTCTTCGTGACAGAACACACGCTGATTGGTCTTAGTCATATGTTTACACAATTAGATTGACTAACCAACCAATGCCGTCGTTTTCCCCGTTGATTGATTGATTGGCTCACTGTCGACTTTGATTGGGGAGATAGATTCATGTTGTAACTTGTCCGCACTTTTTGTTCCAAATGTGTTCAATTACAATGAGTTGAACACCCAATTACTGTATAAAAATACTCGCTTCACAGTGCTTTTCAATTTAGTTTAAGTTTTTAATCAGCCGAGAACGGATTAATAAAAATGCTTGATTATCAGGTCTAATTGCAACAACTAAAAGTTAACATTTTTAACCTATGGTCATTCTTATATCTCACATCTATGTATGTGGTTCTCCCCTTCATTCAGGTAATTTGTAGGAGCCATGGCCCGTACCAAGCAGACAGCCCGTAAATCTACTGGAGGCAAAGCCCCACGTAAGCAGCTGGCCACCAAAGCTGCCCGCAAGAGTGCCCCTTCTACTGGTGGGGTCAAGAAGCCCCATCGCTACAGGTGAGAGAGAGTGACAGAAAGGCTGATAAGGTCTTACCAGAGCTGCCCCCTGTCCCTGAGTCACAGTACTGGCCCTTATTATGACTCCATCACCACCTGATACAAGATAGGATTTAGGCCTAAAGAGTTTGATTCTGGATTTTTGTAATGAATCCATACAGTGATGTTAGTCATGGGATTCTTCTAACTGTGTTTCCCTCCAGGCCTGGTACGGTGGCCCTGCGTGAGATCCGTCGTTACCAGAAGTCCACTGAGCTGCTGATCCGCAAGCTGCCCTTCCAGCGCTTGGTGAGAGAAATCGCCCAGGACTTCAAGACTGACCTGCGTTTCCAGAGTGCAGCCATTGGAGCCCTGCAGGTCAGTGCTACATCATCACCATTGTAGTTGCTGTCATAAACCACATAACTCAAGTTTGAGGCAGGAGAAAAATAATTGCATTGTGTTGATTGTTTTATCACACACTGAAGAGGAATACTTAGATCATGTGCCTGAGTGTATCACAGAATAGCATTTTATAGGTTGATATTGTCCACACATTTTTAAGTGTGTTGTTGTGAGCCATTTTTCATACCTGTTCTTTGTTGTCTGCAGGAGGCCAGCGAGGCTTACCTGGTTGGTCTGTTTGAGGACACCAACCTGTGCGCTATCCATGCCAAGCGTGTCACCATCATGCCCAAAGACATCCAGCTGGCCCGTCGTATCCGTGGGGAGCGCGCTTAAATGCCTCTTTAATTTACCTCTCCTCTTCTCACCAGTCTGTCTTCCCCCTCCCCTACCTGCCCTCTCCTCTTATGTTGGTAGTGATTAGAGAAACAATGATTATGATAAGAATAACGTGTATAGTGGTGTTTTCTTAGTACTCTCGGCAGCAGACTATTATAGGGTACTCTTTTGTGCATGTACCTGCTTGTTGCTGGTCAGATCTCCCACCACCACACCATCAAATCAGATGTTCCATTGTCATGATGCCGTGTGGAGAGATCAGATAAAACAGAAGACAGGGAATCTGAGACAGGTAGTGGTCACAGGAGGATGGGGTTAGGTTTTTGTCTGCAGTGGGGATTACCTCATTCTCTGCAGGGTGCTACAACAACTGCCCTAGTCCCCTTCCTCCTTCCCAACTCTGCCAGTGAAATAAATAAAGACTGAGCTGGTGTCTTTCATGGGAACGCATAAATGGGAGTACAGCCCCCCCCCCCTTGTGTGTGAGTGTGTAGATTCTGATCAGCACAGCAAATTGTATACAATTCAAAAAAATCTCTGGTGCAATGGTTTAATCTTACAATAATCATCATCACTATCATGGTTATTTACATCATTGAGCAGATGCACTTATCCAGAGTGACTAACAATAGTGCATACATTTCCATACTTTCTCCTGACTGGTCCCCTGTGGGAATTGAACCCACAACCCTGGTGTTGCAAGCACCATGCTCTATCAACTGAGCCACATGGGACCGGTTGTCAATTTTATTTTTTATTTTATTTTTGCTTACGCACATTTTTCATAGTGGAAATAATATTTGTGAATGAAATAGAGATGGGGGATTCTAATTAAATTTTGTACAGAAAACAACATTGACGTAAGCCTATTTTGGCTGTCAAAGGGGATCCTTGATGGTTCATTCTCATTTAATTTCCCCTTTACCTAATTGACACTGTTTTCCCTTTGTCTTTGAATTCTCAAATTTGGTTTCAGTGATAAATAATCGGAGACAGCATTTTAAGGCTTTTTTAAACAAATAGTGAATCCAGTGATATTCTTTGTGATCGCTCCTGAGGGGCCTCGTTGTGAGGGTAATGGAGCTTGGTGGTCAATGCTCTCTTGCAAACCAAATATAGTGTAATTGGTAAAGTGATCATGTATGTTAATGTTATGGGAGCTATAAATGGGATGGTCAGAGATATTTAGACCTCCCCCTTCGCTCCAGATTCTACATTTGTGTAACGTTTCTCAGGTTGATGTGTCACCCTTTTAACTTAAATCATTTTTATTTCTTAATTTGAATTTGAAATGTTAAGATGCTGAAATAAAACAATGTTTGTAATTTCCAGATTTCTCATATAAGGTGGTAAATGGATGTTACACACACACACCTGTCTTCTGTCAATTTTGTTTAGTCCATTGAGTATCAATCAATTACTAACATAGATATTTGATGTTATCGCCAGAGCTGTGAAAAGCACAACTTTGACCATTATGAGTAAGGTTTGTTTGCTATGACCATCACAATCTGGTGTTCTTCTGAATGTATTAGCAATCTCAGTCCAATGTTGTTTCAAATACTGGACAAAATAGGTTATCATGTGTGTGATTATTTTTTTTAAATGAATCCTTGTGAAAAGGAGTTACACGGAAAGTGTCCAGTAGTGAATCAAGTTTTTTACCTCATTATCTCCCGAATTTCGTGGTATCCAATTGGTAGTCTTGTCCCATGTTTTGAGGCAATGGAAAAACTGTTGTTTTTTTTTACGTGGATTCTGCTCTTTATACATTTTTTGAGATACAAAACGACCACTAGAGGGCAGTAAAGTACCACATTTGAACAACGAGCCAACTAGACAAGTCATACTCTGAATGACGTGAAGTCCATGGATGGAGGGTATCTGTAGAGCCCTATACTAAACATTCTTTTAGGTATCTCTTCAACAATATTCAGACCGTTGGAGCTGTACTGTTTTATCTGACATATACAACTGAATCCTTACAGGAACAATCAGCGTCACTGTATCAGATATCTGTTCTCAGCTGTGGTATGTTAGGCCTAGAGCACAGTGTCATTCTATGTGTCCCTGTTTTTATGTGAAGTCTTCAGATCAGAGAGAGAACATCCTTATAGAGAATGTCCAAAAAGTGCTCAGTTCATTTGTTCCGTCATCACATTGATAAATAAATTAACACTAGCATAAAAACTGGGCTCAGCCTCAGAGACCCTTGCTATCTCTTCAACATTCAAACTAATTTATATTTGTTTTGCTCTATCCCGTTTTATTGTAAAATATGTGAAAGTCTGCCCTAATGAACTGCTAGAAGTGTACTGATGTTAAAGTGGAAATACATGATTGAGGCTGCAAGCATGCAAGTGCCTCAGAATAGCACATCTCTCACAGGGGTGGACAGGACAAATCAACATAAAGATCGAATCTGTCTTCTTGACTTTTAGAATTCCCCACTGAACAAGTATGACTGAAGTTTTCCACCATGTTGCTTAACATGTTCAGGAAACTAGTAGAAATCTGTATTATTATGGTAATCAAAATATGTGCTTATGAATTGAGGGGATGTAGCCTAATTAAATTAGCGTCCCCTTAATTCCTTTGCACATACATATTTCTACTCAGGTGCTACTTTTAATATTGTAGGTGTAGTTTGCCGACCTGTTTATTTTAACAAGTCTGCAAAGAAATCTGCTAATTTTGCCTGCACCATAAAACAGTAGCATCTGATTAGAAATGCCTAACAGGGTTGTTGTACTGAAGTAAATGAGGGTGAATATCTATTGTGTACATCAATTTGTGGGTGAGTATGTCGGGCAGCAGGACAGAAAAGTCTTGGTCTATATATTCTCCGGTTCAGGAATAGCTGTCCCTCATTCCCAGTTTCCACCCACACTGACCTTCTAATCTAGCCACCGGATCAGTGTCCTTGTCAATTACTGCCACACACCTGACAAACTGTATATACGCAGAGGCACACTCAAATATATACAGTACGCATAGCTACGATACAGATTAACACCAGCATAAACACACAACATTAGGCACACAGACAGGAGAGACCAATATAAAATCAGGCTAGGTACGATTATTAAAGGGAGAAATACTGTATAAATGTAGGTCGTCAACTGTAAATGGCAAAAGCACAATGTAGCCTGCAGACATTGAACCAAAGTCAGATTGTATTTTTTGTCATTTCCTTTCATTGAATTACAACACTGGACCCTTGCTATAATTCTAAATAAAACCTCATTCTAAAGCAGTAACATTTGATCAATTCCTATTCATTTATCTCTGTCCACATATCCTTTTTGTTCTCCATACACTCGTAGAAAAAAGGGTTCCGAAAGGGTTCTTTGGCTGCGTCCATAGGAAAACCATTTTTGTTCCAGGTAGAACCCTTTCTGTTTCTAGGTAGAACTCTTTTGGGTACCTTGTACAACTCTCTGGGGAAATGGTTCTACCTGGAACCAAAAAGGGATCTTCAAAGGGTTCTCCTATGGGGACAGCAAAATAACTGTTTTAGGTTCTAGATGCACCTTTTTCCGTAAGGGTGTATATTAGCAGAACAAAATACTGGTGTTTCCTTAACTCTATAATGTGACTTTAGCTATAGTACCACTGAACTACACAGTACACCAGGGAAAGTTGTATAGATGTGCTGTTATTTGTTTTCACTATATACACTGAACAAAAATATAAATCATTTAAAGTCTTGGTCCCATGTTTCATGAGCTGAAATAAAAGATCCCAGAAATGTTCCAAATGCACAAAACACTTATTTCTCAAAAATGTGTTGTACAAATTTGTTTACATCCCTGTTAGTGAGCATTTTTCCTTTGCCAAGATAATTCAGGTGTGGCTGATTAAACAGCATTGTTGTTACACAGGTGCAGCTTGTGCTGGGGGACAATAAAAGGTCACTCTAAAATGTGCAGTTTTATCACACAACACGTGCATGCTGACTGCAGGAATGTCCAACATAGCTGTTGCCAGATAATTTTATGTTAATTTCTCTACCATAAGCCGTCTCCAACATCGTTTTAGAGAATTTGTCAGTATGTCCAACCAGCCTCACAACCACAGACCACATGTAACCACTCCAGCCCAGGACCTCCACATCTGGCTTCTTCGGCAGGTAGCCTAGCAGTTAAAGGTTGATGGATCAATTCCCAGAGCTGACAAGGTAAAAATATGTTGTTCTGCCCCTGAGCATGGCACTTAACCCACTGTTCCCAGGGCGCTGAAGACTTGGATGTCAATTAAGGCAGCCCCCGCACCTCTCTGATTCAGAGGGGTTGGGTTAAATACGGAAGACACATTTCAGTTGAATGCATTCAGTTGTACAACTGACTAGGTATCCCCTTTCACCTGCAGGATTATCTGAGACCAGCCACCCGGACAGCTGATGAAACTGTGGGTTTGCACAACCAAATCATTTCTGCACAAACCGTCAGAAACCATCTCAGGGAAGCTTATCTGCGTGCTCATCATCCTCACCAGGGTCTTAACGTGACTGCAGTGCGGCGTTGTAATAGACTTCAGTGGGGAAATGCTCACCTTCGATGGCAACTGACACTCTGGAGAAGTGTGCTCTTCACTAATTAATCCCGGTTTCAATTGTACCGGACAGATGGCAGACAGCTTGTATGGCGTTGTGTGTGGGCGAGCGGTTTGCTGATGTCAACATTGTGAACAGAGTGCCCCATGGTGGCGATGGGGTTATGGTATGGGCAGGCATAAGCTATGGACAACGAACACAATTGCATTTTATTGATGGCAACCTGAATGCACAGAGATAGCGTGACGAGATCCTGAGGCCCATTGTCGTGCCATTCATCCGCCGCCATCCCCTCATGTTTCAGCATGATAATGCACGGCCCCACGTCACAAGGATCTGGAGACAATTCCTGTCTGCTGATAATATCCCAGTTTTTCCATGGCTTGTATACTCACCAGACATGTCACCCACTGAGAATGTTTGGGATGCTCTGGATTGACGTGTACGACAGCGTGTTCCACTGCCTATACGAAGGAGATGTGTCGCACTGCATGAGCCAAATGGTGGTCACACCAGATACTGACTGGTTTTCTGATCCACGCCCATACTTTTTTTTTTTTTTTAAAGGTATCTGTATTCCCGACTGTATTTATTTAAATTGACTGATTTCATTATATGAACTGTAACTCAGTAAAAAATTGTTGAAATTGTTGCATGTTGCGTTTATATTTTTGTTCAGTACAATATATGAAACGTAACCTGAGTATCGCTGGGTTTCAGCTTCATGTCGATAAATCCAAATGGTGTTATCCACTTAAATCGGAATCTGTTTGCTTGTTTGCAGACAGTTCAATTAGGATCAACACTACTGAAAGAAGCTTTGACAATTCATTCTAAGTAACATTTCCTTCTAAGTGAGACCATGAGAAACCCCTGCAGCCCTCCCATCCAGGCCCTCTCTCCGTATTCACTGGAGCACCTTGGTTCACTGCGAGGGCTTGTGGCTCTCTGGACTATTCAGGGGTGCAGAGTTGGTAGACACAGTGACCGGACCTACAGGGAGACACAAAAGAGACCGACATCAGCAAAATGACGATGTCTGACTCTCAAATGCATCCTCAGAGCACAGAAGATCTATTGTTTACATAGTTCCTGCAGAATAAACAAGAAAACAAATGCTTATCATGCGATGTGACAAGGACAATAGAACCAGAATATCTGTGTTGTGGGAGAAAATGTTTATTTAATTATGTGCATCCTGGTCTCTTTAAACGCCTTCACTCCCTCTCTCTGTGCATCATACATTCTCCTAAACCATCGTATAGCATCACTACTATGTTAAACACTACTGAAACTCACCCCAACTCTACCCAGCTGGCTCTTGTACCCCCCCCCCCCCCCCCCCCCCCCCCCCCCCCCACCCCCCCGGCACAGAAGGTTGACCCTGCAGCTCGTGTCACCCAGTGCTGGGACCGGCCACCCGCCTGGAGCCAAGGCCAATGGGCCGCCCGGTGTTGGTGTGTGGTGGCTGTGGGCGGGTGGCTGTGTGTGTGTCTGTGTTGGGTCACGGCGTGGGGATTAACAATGTGTGAGTGATTGGGGGTGACAGCGGTCTCAGCATTAGGGGCCTCGCAGCCTTATTTCCCGGGCCTGTTTTAGACACGCTAAGCTGGGATTTGGACCGCAGCAGTGTGTCAGCAGTGATGCTGCCCTCCCCGGTCTTCCTTCAACCCCCCCACCACCACCCGACATGTCCAAACCCCCCCCCCCCCTTGTCTGCCCTCTTCTCCCTTCATTTCTGTCTCATTCCTTCCTCTCAATATTCCTCTCTACTACTCATCTGCATCATTTAACCTGTGTATCTATATTTCACCTCACTCTTGTTCTGGTCCTTCAGCTCCTGGTACAGCCACCTCTCTGTCACTGTTCAGACTTACACACGTTCTACTCAGCATGACATCTATCACTAGGCCCAGTGCTGACTGTGTCTGCTTCCAGCATGCCCACAGTCTTGCACTTTAACCAGTGAACAGACTTGGCCCTGGAAGGCATCTTTCGCTTGATCTTCTTTGGTGGTGCTGTTATCCTCATCAGGAAATGTTTTATCAGAGCCAGGCTGAATGGAACCCAGCCATATTATAGAGTTGTTTTTTTGTTCGCACCCCATTGCAAGCGCAGCAACGCATGACCTTAGTGGGATAGCTATAAAGGACGCTGCGGAGTACACAGCACAATCTAGCAAACAGTAACGGGTTCATTGCTCATGCACTGAGGCCTAGTCTAGTGACGACAAAGACAACCTGTGACTCTATTACCGGGCTGGGCTTAGGTCTACCATGGAGATTCAGTAAAGTGAGCTCAAGGTTTACAGTCCTGTTTGCCAACAGTTAGCAACACATCCAATAACATGACTTGTTGCCAGATAATGGCGTCTGAGGGACTGAGGGACTGAGACATAGAGAGTGTGTGTTCTATTGAATGGTGTACTGTAGCTAATGATGATCTGTTTGTCATTTATCATATGTATTAGATTTTTCTTCAAATGCCGAGGAATCAACTGAGTCCTAGATGCTCTATTTGCTCTTCAATATAAATGCATATTATTATTGTCACTGACACCCCAAACTGACCTCGTCGTGGAAACCGGATTGGAGAATAAAATCATGAGTATCAATGACTTTGCATGTGATGAGGCGACAGTGTGTGACTGTCACAGTCTACAGATTCTGATACGTGTGTGTGTGTGTGTGTGTGTGTGTTGGGGCATGGGAGTTTGTTTGACCGTGTGCTTGAGAGAGTGTGGTCTGAGATCCCCATTACAGCCAGTCTATTGTAACGCAGCAGATTGAGTCAGATCCTCACCCGCCAGAGTGTACTAATTAGAGACATTCCACAGGATTAAACAGCCAATTAACAATAAGAGGACCATTGTGAGAGTGTGTCCTTGTGCGTCACCGCAAAGGGGTTTGTGTGTGTCTGTCTGAGTGTGTGTCCACGTGTGTGCAATGTCAGGTTTGGTGGGTTAACAAGGTGCTTTTGTGGTAAATTGAAAATGTGTGTTAAAGTTATGTAAATGTATGCCTATGCGCAAATGTGGCCCTATAATAATGTGATTTATTAATAATAATTTGATTTATGCGCTAAATGAGGGTAGATATGTGTATTTACAATATACAGTGAGACAGCTATGCTGTGGAAGTTCCTGCACGTCTGTCTATAAGTGTGAGTGACAGCGTTTCACAAGGCGCATGCATGACTCCCTGGGTTCGTGCATCATTTTTTTAGTTGTGTTGTTTGTATACCATTGTATTTGAAATTTGTGTGACTCTCCTTGTCTATCAGCGAACCATTGTTCTGTTACTTGTCATGTTTTGTGTTTTTTGTGGACCCTAGAAAGAGTAGCTGATGCTTTTGCTACCAATAAACAAGCAGTAATGTGTGTGCCAATGTTTATTGTGCTTGTTGTGCTTGTTGTGACAGTGTGTACTCTAGGACCTGTGTAGGTAAGGCAAGCCTTGTAGTATGCAGTTGGAAAACAACACGAGTGTTGTGTCATTGAAGGATGACAGGTAGCCTAGCAGCTTAGAGTGTTGGGCCAGCAAAGGAAAGGTTGCTGGTTTGAATCCCTGAGCTCATTAAGGGGGGAAAACTCTTGACGTTTCCTTGGCCAAGGCACTTAACCCTAATTGCTCCTGTAAATCACTCTGGATTAGAGTGTCTACTACAATGCAGGAAAATAGTATTTTGTGACTATGTGTTTTTAGATGTTTTGTATGCTCTTCTCTTCTTTGTGTGCATCTGTATGTTTACGTACAGTGCCTTGGTAAAGTACTCAGACCCCTTGACTTTTTCCACATTTTGTTACGTTACAGCTTTATTCTAAAATGGATTAAATAAAAAAAAAACTCAGCAATCAACACACAATACCCCATAATGACAAAGTGAAAACAGGTTTTTAGACATGTATTAAAAATAAAATAAAAACAGAAATACCTTATTTATATAAGTATTCAGACCCTGTGCTATGAGACTCGAAATTGAGCTCAGGTGCATCCTGCTTCCATTGATCATCCTTGAGATGTTTCTACAACTTGATTGGAGTCCACCTGTCGTAAATTCAATTGATTGGACATGAGGTTGAAGGAATTGTCTGTAGAGCTCAGAGAAAAATAATTGGGTCGAGGCACAGATCTGGGGAAGGGTATCAAAAAAATGTCTGCAGCATTGAAGATCCTCAAGAATACAGTGGTCTCCATCATTCTTAAATGGAAGAAGTTTGGAACCACCAAGACTCTTCCAAGAGCTGGCCGCCCGGCCAAACTAAGCAATCGGGGAAGACGGGCCTTGGTCAGGGAGGTGACCAAAAACCCGATGGTCACTCTGACAGAGCTCCAGAGTTCCTCTGTGGAGATAGGAGAACCTTCTAGAAGGTCAACCATCTCTGCAACACTCCACCAATCAGGCCTTTATGGTAGAGTGGCCAGACGGAAGCCACTCCTCAGTAAAAGGCACATGACAGCCCACTTGGAGTTTGCCAAAAGGCACCCAATGACTCTCAGACCATGAGAAACAAGATTCTCTGGTCTGATGAAAGCAAGATTGAACTCTTTGGCCTGAATGCCAAGCGTCACGTCTGGAGGAAACCTGGCACCATTCCTATGGTGAAGCATGGTGGTGGCATCATCATGCTGTGGGGATGTTTTTCAGCGGCAGGGACTGGGAGACCAGGAAAAGGTGAACGGAGCAAAGTACAGAGAGATCCTTGATGAAAACCTACTCCAGAGTGCTCAGGACCTCTGACTGGGGCAAAGGTTCACCAGCCAAGACAACGCAGGAGTGGCTTCGGTACAAGTCTCTGAATGTCCTTGAGTGGCCCCGCCAGAGCCCGGACTTGAACCTGATCGAACATCTCTGGAGAGACCTGAAAATAGCCGTGCAGCGACACTCCCCATCCAACCTGCCAGAGCTTGAGTGGATCTGCAGAGAATAATGTGAGAATCTTCCCAAATACAGATGTGCCAAGCTTGTAGCATCATACCCAAGAAGACGAGGCTGTAATCGCTGCCAAAGGTGCTTCAACAAAGTACTGAGTAAAGGATATGAATTCTTATGTAAATGTGATATATATATTTTTTGCTTTGTCATTATGGGGCATTGTGTGTAGATTGATGAGGGGAAAAATTATTGAATACATTTTAGAATAAAGCTGGAACGTAACAAAATGTGGAAAAGGTCAAGGGGTCTGAATACTTTCTGAAAGCACTGTATTTATGTGTGTACATGATGTGCATGTTTGCGTGCGTGCATGTGTGTGTGTGTGTGTGTGCATGCGTCCAAGTGTGTTTGTGTGCCAGGTGGTGTATGCGTCAGCATGGCACGTGTCAGAGTGTGGCTAGGGATTATAAGGGCTCAGGCCTGTTGCTCCACTTCCTTGATTACTACTGCTGTCTGCTGCCATATGGGCCGGGGAGGGTCCCCAAGCCACTGTACACCCCCCTTACCCCACTCAACCCCCACACAGCACACCCCCACACACACATACACTGCCAATGTGCCCCAGCACAAACAATAAAGCTGATATGTGTATTTTCTACATCGTAGAATAATAGTGAAGCCATTAAAACTATGAAATAACACATATGGAGTCATGTAGTAATCAAAGAAGTGGTAAATAAATCTAAATATATTTTAGGTGAAGCTGGTTGAGAGTATGCCAAGGCAAAGGGTGTCATCAAGGCAGGGTGGCTATTTGAAGAATCTCAAATATAAAATATATTTTGATTTGTTTAACACTTTTTTGGTTACTACATGATAACATATGTGTTATTTCATAGTGTTGATGTCTTCACTATTATTCTACAATGTAGAAAATAGTACAAATAAACAAAAACCCTTGAATGAGTAGGTGTTCTAAAACGTTTGACCGGTAGTGCACATATATATTTTTTGCTTTATTTTAGTTAATATTTCTCTGTAATACTGCTAGCTAGCCACCTAGCAATTTTTATCAAGGTGGGTTTAGCTAGCCCCGATAGGTTCCCAATCTCCCAACCTCATAACAAGCTACCAAGAAGCCATTTCAGGCAATAAATACTCGCTAGCTTGTCTAACTAGCTTAGCTGGCAAGGTTGGTAGAACTTAGAAAAGCAAGCAATAACTAAATGTACTGAATATTTTACCCAGATTTTAGCAGAGAAGCATTGTTCGTTTTTTATTTTTATTTTACCCCCTTTTTTCTCCCAAATTTCATGGTATCCAATTGTTAGTAGTTACTATCTTGTCTCATCACTACAACTCAACTCATACGGGCTCCGGAGAGACGAAGGTTGAAAGCCATGCGTCCTCAGAAACACAAACCAACCGCCACAGGAGTCGCTAGTGCGTGATGAGACAAGGATATCCCTACTGGCCAAACCCTCCCTAACCCAGACGATGCTAGGCCAATTGTGCGTCACCCCATGGACCTCCCAGTCGCGGCCGGCTGCGACAGAGCCTGGGCTTGAACCCAGAGTCTCTGGTGGCACAGCGTCCACTGCGCCACCCGGGAGGCCCCCATAGTTTGTTTCTTTAAAAAAATTACCACGAGTCAGGAGGATACAGATAGCTAATTAAAAATCATGATTATGGCTCTAGATTGCAGGAAAAAAAAGCTGTTTCAGGTGTTTGAAAAATGCAAAATTCTCCAATTTAAGGACCGGGGGCATGGCACCCCTCTGGACCACCCCCCAGCCATCTTCACACACTTTATGTCATGCTTCTCTTATATGATGCCTGTCTTACTGCAGATACAGTATGTTATTAACTCTAGCCCTGTTCACCACATAATGCCCTCTCTAAATAGATGTACAGTACAAATACAAATACATATTGTCCCCTACTCCAAGGAGGAATGAAATGGGAGACAGACTTGGTCAACTTTGCAGCTCTTATTTCTTGAAATGGGAAAAAAAAACTGGTGCAAATTATTAGAAATTCAAGGGGGATGTCACAAAGTAATTTGACAGATTATGCATATATGATAAAAGTATTGATACTAATAAGTACACCTATGCTATGTGACATAGCAGCATTGGTTGAAATGTAGTGGATTTTATCAAAAGATAATTGAAAAGCTCATTTGAAACAGGGACTATATGCCGGAGTGAAGGCCCGGTGTACGTTGAAGCAATAAGCAGCACATCAGGTGTTAACCTATGTAATCCCCAGACAGGACAGTGTGGTCCAGGGCAAGACAGGGTGTCTACTCTAAACGCCGGCCATTAGCACAGTTAAACTGATGCCTGCCCTGCTGACACACCGAGTCCCAGACCCCACCTGCTGCCGTCTGCACAGGATTAGGAATCTCCCCGCACGCCGTCAGACGCAGTCAGCAGCACACGCCGTGAGTGTGTGTGTGTGTTTCACAGAGTAGTGTCATTGATTAAGACAGCACCCAGACTGTGAGTATTGTTGCACACACACTGAGATTCAATAGACATTGACTGAGCCACAAATCCTGGCTGTATGACATATTGCATTCAGTGTGTCTCCTTCAATGTCCAATATCTCTACAATACTAACTTTAATAAGCCAGGAATATGGATAATACAATCAACAACAAAACCCTTGCAAAAAATATAAAGAGAACATATTTTAGCCATGAATGTATGCAAACATGAAAACTTTGAAAGCATTATTTCATTATCTTTTTCCCAGCATGTGTCGTATTGATATACAGCATATCAGAAGTTCTCAGAGTTTTGCAGGACTGATTAGAAGCAAAACCAAAGGCCAGATTTAGAATAGTAAATATATTGATGAGCAGCACCAGACCTGTACTGTATAATGAGAAGGCACAATATTTTCATAAAGAAGCAATAGTTTATCAAGATAGTAATTCAAAGGTGTCTGGGTCTAGGCTATTTATACTTTATATACCATACCCCAGCCGTCCTATAAGAAACCCTATACATGGTGTACTACATTTGTAAATATTTAACCTGCCACATGCGCATATACTGTGGTAGGAACCCTATCCTAACAAATGTACCCAGACTGAATACATCCATTTTTGTTTTGTTGTTTGAATCCCACATTGCTCCTTTAATACAGGTTCATAATGGAAAGTGCCATGCTCCCATTCTCTTGGGTTTCCATTAGCATCTAATTTACATATAACAAACATAAAACAATGTATGCAAGATAAAGCAGGAACTACTAATGTAAATTTAAAGTTACGATAAATACTGAGTGTACAAAATATTAAGAACACCTGCTCTTTCCATGATACAGACTGACCAGGTGAATCCAGGTGAACGCTATGATCCCTTATTGATGTCACCTGTTAAATCCACTTCAATCAGTGTAGATGAAGGGGAGGAAACAGGTTAAAGAAAGATTTTTTAATTAAGCCTGGAGACAATTGAGACATGGATCGTGTATGTGCCATTCAGGTGAATGAGAAAGACAAAAGATTCAACACTGCTGGGTTTTTCACTCTCAACAGTTTCCATTGTGTATCTAGAATGGTCCACCACCCAAAGGACATCCAGACAACTTGACACAACTGTGGGAAGCATCAGAGTCTAACATGGGCCCTGTGGAACGATTTCGACACCTTGTAGAGTCCATTCCCTGACAAACTGATGCTGTTCTGAGGGCAAAAAGGGTGCAACTCAATATTAGGAATGAGTTCCTAATGTATCGTACAGTCAAGTGTATCTGTGCACAAAAACCCACTACTGTCACTGCCTGGCTTAGTTACACAGCATAATCCCTACATCGGTTTAATTTAAGTCTTAACACAGCCTGACCTTGATACCATGACAACCACTGACATGGATGTTAACCCTTCACAATTAACCCTTTACAATTCAATGGAAATGCCAGTGCTTTCAAGATTTACACATAAGGACAATCACATACAAAAAAACAATCACGCAAGACACATACAGAAACCTATTTGAATCCAAATGTAAAACATAGCACAGCAAAAGGGTTCAACCCACTCAAACCGACTTTGTTGGCCAAAACACACACCTGTAAAAAGCCTTTAGCTATGCCCCTTATAATGTCTCTGTGGACAGGTCCTACCCCATGCCCCTCCCACTATGTCCCTCCCTTCCTCTCTCTCTCTACTTCCTCTCGTTCTCTACACTCCTTCATCAGGAATCCCACCATTATTTTTCCTTCCAACTATAGAAAAGGCCCCCAGTGGGGTCCAAACACCCTACCCTCCTCCTCGGTGGTTACCTGTTCATCCATCCATCCCTTCATCTATGTATGATGGTGGTCCTTCCAGGTCCATCTGTCAATCATATCTCCCAGTGCCGTAGAGACCTAGGTTCCTGGATACAACACTTCCCCATTGTGTCGGCGTATGGGTCCCTGTATCTTATCAGTCATAATCTGTTCCAAACAGGTCCTTCATGTCCTCCCTTTGGACCAGCCGACTCGCTCCCTCCATCCTCTCCCTTCCTCTGCCAATCTGACTACAAGCCACACTATCCTCCCTTTATCCCGAGGTAAGATACTTACTTTTCAGATAAAGCATATTATGATAAATCGGCTGAACTCTGTGCGTGTGTGAGCGTGTTGGTGTCCCACTGTGTGTATCGAACAAATTCCATGAAGTCAGGGCCCTAGCAGCTGCACAGTAACACTGGTGGGGTTTCAGGGGTTTTGGAGGAGGGGGTTGTTGTGTTTTGGTTTGTCTTTTTTGGCCCATGCTTGATGCAACCCATCACCAACGCTCTATATCGGTGACCTCTTAAACTGGTGATCAGTGGGTAATCTCCTATTTTCTGTGCTTACACAATCTCCCTCTCTCTCTCTCTCTCACAAACACAGACACACACACAGACACACACACACACACACACATACATACATACATACATTCCCTGAGAGCCATAGCACTGTCAGCCATGACCATAGGCCCTGTCCATCCAAGGTATCACACACTCCCATGAGTACACTCAAATTGTGTATGCAACCAACCAAGGTTGCATTGTCTTAACATGGCCTTGATGTTAAATAGACATGAATATCCCCCACTAATAAATCACATCCTTACATTCATGACAGTTTTTTCAGTGCGTCCCTGAATATCCACAGGCCTCTGCTTGTTTTACAACAGAAGACACCAAGAGGGGAGACTGGTTCCACAAACTAATGTTTGACCCCAGTAAATACATCAATACACGTATAGGCTGATTACTACGTGTCTGGTGCCATTACTACGTGTCTGGTGCATTACTACGGGTCTGGTGCATTACTACGTGTCTGGTGCATTACTACGGGTCTGGTGCATTACTACGGGTCTGGTGCATTACTATGTGTCTGGTGCATTACTATGTGTCTGGTGCATTACTACGTGTCTGGTGCATTACTACGTGTCTGGTGCATTACTACATGTCTGGTGCATTACTATGGGTCTGGTGCATTACTATGGGTCTGGTGCATTACTACGTGTCTGGTGCATTACTATGTTTCTGGTGCATTACTACGTGTCTGGTGCATTACTACATGTCTGGTGCATTACTATGGGTCTGGTGCATTACTACGTGTCTGGTGCATTACTACGTGTCTGGTGCATTACTACGTGTCTGGTGCATTACTACGTGTCTGGTGCATTACTACGTGTCTGGTGCATTACTACGTGTCTGGTGCATTACTACATGTCTGGTGCATTACTACGGGTCTGGTGCATTACTACGTGTCTGGTGCATTACTATGTGTCTGGTGCATTACTACGTGTCTGGTGCATTACTACGGGTCTGGTGCATTACTACGTGTCTGGTGCATTACTACGGGTCTGGTGCATTACTACGGGTCTGGTGCATTACTACGGGTCTGGTGCATTACTACGGGTCTGGTGCATTACTACGTGTCTGATGCATTACTACGGGTCTGGTGCATTATTACGGGTCTGGTGCATTACTACGGGTCTGGTGCATTACTACGGGTCTGGTGCATTACTACGGGTCTGGTGCATTACTACGTGTCTGATGCATTACTACGGGTCTGGTGCATTACTATGGGTCTGGTGCAAATCATTTTTTTGTTGCACATTTAGACATTGTTTACTGTAATGTGTATTGTTTTGGTAAGTAACGTGTTTGCATTTTACCCCTTGTCTTTGTAATCAGACAGCAAACAGAGTGCATGTTTTGGACAAATTGTACAGTGAAAGAGCGTGCATCTTTGGTAATGAAATTGGACAAGAGCAATCATGCAACATATGGCTGCAGTCTTCTGACAAAGCTGGAGAGAAGTCGGGGTCAAATGGGGAATAAAATAGTTTGGAGACGATGAACATTAAATCAAAATACTGCAGTTGTTTTGTATGCCTCTGAGACCAATTGCGTGCCCATTTAAAAAATATGATGTTTCTAAGTGGTGTGTGTGTGTGTGTGTGTGTGTGTGTGTGTGTGTGTGTGTGTGTGTGTGTGTGTGTGTGTGTGTGTGTGTGTGTGTGTGTGTGTGTGTGTGTGTGTGTGTGTGTGTGTGTGTGTGTGTGTGTGTGTGTAGATTAGATATGGTAAGCCTCTTATGTGGTGGTTGTGTCCTGAATTTGTGTCCGCCCTGGGTCCTAGTGCATCCATAGTAATAGTAATTGCACTTCCCAGCACAAACACCTATTTAAACATCCACCCACAACAATTAGTATGGTTGTTATTAACAGCACAAAAGAACAACAGCAATAATAAGTTATTTAACAGCAATACTTTCAGAAATTAAATTGTTACCGGTTTACAATTTTCTGGAAGACTAGAAATATAATAATGATAGGCTACTACCAAATGTCTCAAAATGCAGTGGTTCGTCATGCACAATTTGTAGGCTATATTTGTTTGGTATTTAGAATGTCCTCCGTTTTAAACACAATTTTAGTACAAAAAAGAATGAAGAAATAGGCTAGTGTAGGTCAAACACAAACACCATTAACGAGAGTGTGTCTTTCCGTTTTATCGAATAAATTCGATAAATCAATTGGGTAAATTTAGCATTTTATGCAACAAAACCATAAACCAAAAAAAAAAAAAAAATCTGAAAAAAGGAGGCTTAGCGTTCTGTGTATATGAATATGTTGTTAAAGTTTGCAATTTTCAATGTTGGGCATGTAAATATACCTAAACAAAAGTAATAATTTTATGGATTTCATTTGGTTGTCTTTGGATAGGCTAATGGTTTGATCATGGTTAAAGAATATACAATCAGGAAATGCGTGGAAAAACGTACATCATTTATGTGAAATTCTATATTTTAAAAGGTTTTGTGAGTGTTAATTGTTTCTCCCAACGCATAAAAGCATATAGGCCTACTAAAATTGTACTGAAGGAATTGCAAGAGAGCGAGAACTAGACAGGCAAACGAACCTGTGCATGTCTAAGTGCGCGTGTAGGCCTACTCTGACACGCGCTCTTGGTTTTGCTTCTCAGTAAGTACTCACACGTAGTGTTGAAGTCTTGAACCATCGACTGTTGCGCTTCTTGTCATATTTACAAATAATAGGCTATTTCGATCGCCAGCTTTCGATCTTATCTATTTAAAAATGAAAAGACCAAAACCATACCTGATAGCCTAGTTGAGCAGGTGATGTGGCCTCTTGAAACAAATATTCCAAAATTGGACGGTTAAAACAACACACATACTCACGCTGTGCGCACCGGCAGATGCCGCAGGTAAAGACGTTTATTTGAGATTTAAAATGTTCAACATGCGGGTATAGTCTCTCTCTCTTTATATCTCCGCCGTGGCTTTACAGATTCAGATAAACCCCTTATACAGTTTCGGCAGTACATGGGTCTGTGTGGATTTTAAACTATAAGAAATCCGATTCAATTAACAAGAGCAGAGAATCGGCTTTGGACACTGTGAAATTGTCTGGCCATAGGGATAGGATGAGGCACAGGCCAACAATCGCAGGATGGACAACAACTCGTCGCATTTAAAGAAATGCACCGGCAAAACTTTCGACAGGCCATTTGGATCTCCTGGGTAGATTTCTGCAACGAATAAAAACACTGGACATTGTAACCTACAGCAACGCAATGTTCTCAGTCCCAACTAAACAACACGTGGCATTGCGCTTTAACATTGTTTTACACCATAACAGACGATACTATCTATCAAACCATATATGTATAATTAAAAGCGCAGAGGGGCATGGGCGAACGAGTTCAATTTAAATAGACTTCTGCAAAGTTTGTCTGTAATAACTCATCCACTTATTTGGGATGAAATGCCCCAAGAGACTATAAAAAAATAGCTTTAACGCACAATCATGACCATACAGTTGTTACCATGTTACTATGTTGATAGACAATAATAAGATGCACTGTTATCCCTGTTAATTATAATATTATAAGAAATAACATCATACCTTTATTATTATTATTATTATTATTATCATAATTCTAACTAGTATTATTGTTATTATTATTACTACAGAAAGATGAATATAAAAGAAGGAGTATGTTGGGGATCAGTAGGGGTTTTAGTAGAGAACAACGCGGCCTTTGTGTAATTTTAATCCTGCTTGTACACCCACCCCACCCCCATTCCCTTCTATCCCTTGAACTTCCTCACTCAGACTACATCGCCCAATTATTTCTGTATTTTAAAAGCGGTGTAAAATGTATTAAATCTGCTCTCTCCAAACAAGACAAGAGATTCGATACAGATGTACTCTTTGATGGCTATCAAGCTTTCCCTGACAGTGCAGCACTGCTGTTCAACTCCTAAAGGTCCTCTTCGCCTCCAGGAAAATGACTTGAACAGAGTTGCTAGCTTGTCCTTTTGTCTTTAACAATTCAAAACGGACTCTCATAACACACAAAACGTATTGGCTACTCAGAAATTATGAGTTGCACATCTATTTAATTGTACAATTTAACTGTCATGAATGAGTGTAACATTATATTTGTTTTGGTTAAGTGGATTGGTAAGCTATGCAGTTACTGTACGTTTTTATAAAAAATTGTTATACCAATGTTTCCTCTTTTAAGGAGATTCGAAAAATAACAGTAAATCAGTTTGTCTCGCCAGTGTTCAATATGATTTGTGTCCACCTGTTGTTCTTGAGCCTACACATATCAAACTGTTGTTTTATATCACTGGATGAATGTGCATGGTGTGCGGAGAAAAGAAAGACAATCAAATCCAACAAAGTGCAAAGCCTGTGTGTGTCAGGACAGGGAGAGAGAGAGAGATAGAGACAAGAGAGAGGGAGGGGTCAGAGTCTACTCCGCGCAAGAACTTCACTCTAATTAGCCAACTTCTTTCTTGGTTCGCTCAGTTCCGCGTTCTCACCCAAGCTTATCGCCACTCACCGGAGGCACGACTTGATCCTCTTTGCTTCAACAGACTTCAACAGGCTCGAGCTCAGTCGAGGGAACACTAGATCTGACAAGGGAAGAATAAGGAAGCATACAGTCACTTCTTGACGCCGATGAGCACTTCGAAAGCGCACGTGGATTGAAAGGTTTATCACACTTAAAACTGTGATCATACCATTGGTTAGTGTGTTTAATTATTGCTTTCAGGTTACTTTGTAAGTGAAATTGAAAAAATACACCGGCACCACAATACCAATTGAACAGCTGTGCCTTGAAACAGTTTGATCAATAGGTGTGAAGGCAGCAGACAAGGAGTACCGGCGCCCTGCACCTGCACTCTACCGGCGCCCTGCACCTTCACTCTACCGGCGGGCACAGGTGCTACTGTAGCCTCAAAAGTTGGCAACATACTGCGACAGGGTCAGCAACAAAATAGGAAAACAAAACAGAAATCCGATCGAAAGATATAAAGAAAAACAAGTGACTGAGAGAAAGAGAGAGAGGGAGGGACATATAGAGAGAGAGAGAGAGAGAGAGAGAGAGAGAGAGAGGAAAGAGAGAGAGAGAGAGAGAGACACCCCCTGGAGAATAGCAGAAGACCCGGCCCCCGGCCTGAGTGTAAGAGAGAGAGAGGGTGAGGGAGCGTTTTAAAGCCGGCACAGGCATGATGTCCTACATTAAGCAGCCTCATTACGCCGTGAACGGGTTAACTCTGTCTGGCCCGGGCATGGATCTACTACATTCTGCCGTCGGATACCCAAGTAAGTCATATTTTCAACTTTTTCATGTTTTAGAAATGTTTGTCTCAACAATTGCACTTTATATGATGGAAAAACGGGCAGAATCCAGCCGGAATTCTAAGCGGTACTGCTAACCTATCCATGCGCAACGAGTGCGTAAAGGGATCGGTGCACAACGAACCCCCATTATGTTGTTTTCGTTCTTATTGTTAGACTTATGACAGCGAATTGTGCATAATATATCTCCATATTTTATTCTTAGCTGATGCCAAATTTCGACGGTCATCGTTGTTTCAAATGGAAATGCCTTTTGCTCACATACAAAAAAACTGCATGTTTGTTTATCTTTTTAAAGATATGGGGAACGTCCATAGTAACTTGTTTGAAGGGCCTAGGAGTAAAATGATAGCTTTAAAATGAGATGACCTATTTACTTGATGTGTAAGTGGTAGGCCTAACAACTATTTGTATGAAAATGTGTGTTTTTTTGTTCAATGTTTGATCCAGGGCCATGCGTTATGATCACCAGTCTAATTCACTAAGACCTAACTTCCTGTGAAAAGATACATGTTTTTATCAAGATACATTTCGTTCCCTTTATCAGATGTATTTTATTTAGTATTTGTTTATGTTTTATAAAGCCACAATGTATATCTGAATCAATGGATAATGTTAAATATTCTAATTAAAGTTAATAAAACACTCGAACAATTGAATCAATGGATAATGTTAAATATTCTAATTAAAGTTAATAAAACACTCGAACATTAAAGAACACATTTTTTTTTACATAAAGGGAACGATACATTTTTTTTACATAAAGGGAACGATACATTTTTTTTACATAAAGGGAACGATACATTTTTGACCAATTTTAAAACAACTAGATTTTGAACTGTATTGTTGTTTATCTAATGATGTAACAAACGAAACGACTTCTGGCTGAATTATCCATGATATTACATGTGAAGGCCAGAGCCATATATTTATTTTCTATAACATTGGAAACAAAGCACCCCTGAATATACATTATATATTTTCGTAGAGAACATAATTTATGCCTCAGTGTAACTACTTACTAGTACAATTATATTACACGAATATACACGAATTAAATAGTAAATTAGACTTATTTAATTTAGACTATTATTTAACTTGGCAATTTGACCAAACACCAAACAAGTGATTTACAGTTAATTTGTTCCTGTCTCTTTTTCTCGTGTTCCATTTGAAAGCAATAGTCAAGGGGGAAAGGCTCACAAAAACAAATATATGATGAAACGAAATATAGGAAAAATAATGTGTGTGTGTGTGTGTGTGTGTGTGTGTGTGTGTGTGTGTGTGTATGTGTGTGTGTGTGTGTGTGTGTGTGTGTGTATTTTAGACATCCCCAGAAAGCAGCGTCGGGAAAGGACCACGTTTACGCGCGCGCAGTTGGACATCCTGGAGGCACTGTTTTCTAAGACCCGCTACCCCGACATCTTCATGAGAGAAGAAGTGGCCCTTAAGATCAACCTACCAGAGTCTCGTGTACAGGTAATAAACATGCTATATACTCTCATGCATAAATGCCCACTAGAATTGTTTAAATGATCTTGCAAAAATGAAAGTGGTTCAATTGTCAATTTACAAAACGTCAGTGATTGTTTGGCCAGAATGGGAGCTGAGTTGTCTGAGAACTCACCACGTGCTCCTCCACAGGTATGGTTCAAGAACCGTCGTGCTAAATGCCGCCAGCAGGCACAGCAGAGCACGGGCCAGTCTAAACCTCGTCCACCTAAGAAGAAGGCCTCTCCAGCCCGGGAGGCCAACTCTGAGGCCAGTGCTAACACCAACGGGTCCTACAGTCCAGCACCCCTTCCCCTCGGCACCGCCATCACCCCCAGCTCCAGCAGTGCCAACGCGACCGTGTCCATTTGGAGCCCTGCCTCCATCTCCCCGCTGCCAGACCCCCTGTCAGCCTCCACCACGCCCTGCATGCAGCGCTCCTCTGCCTACCCCATGACCTACACCCAGGCCCCGGCCTACACCCAGAGCTACGCTGGCTCATCCTCTTACTTCACTGGCCTGGACTGCAGCTCCTACCTGTCCCCCATGCACTCACAGCTCTCCGCCACAGGGGGCGCCCTCAGCCCCATCACCTCTATGGGTGGGCACCTAAGCCAGTCCCCCTCTTTGTCCTCACAGGGCTACACAGCCGCCTCGCTGGGCTTCGGGGCCGTCGACTGCCTGGACTACAAGGACCAAGCTGCCTCCTGGAAACTCAACTTCAACGCAGCTGACTGCCTGGACTACAAAGACCAGAACTCCTGGAAGTTCCAGGTCTTGTAGGGGGGAGGAGGTAAGGAAGGGACCAGCCAGGAGAAGCTCCCATTCCATTCAGTGTTAAAGACTTGGACACATAGATGGTCAACTAATAATTTCAGTCCATGAACTCATTGACTGAGTAATATGTCATTATTTCTTGTGTTATGGAAAGCAATGTGGAAGCATTGATGTTGGACTTTGTGATTGTTGGGAAGGTGACAAGAAACCACTGATCACATCAAATCTATTATATTCAATCAATCCAGTCAATCTATTATATCCAATCAATATTGTCAAATATATCATATCCAATCAATACAGCATTATCAATGTGAGAATGCACAATCAATGGGACATTAAAGTAATAAAGATAGTCATATAGAATTGATGACAAACAAATCAACATGTAAAAAGATAATTGAGATACTAAAATTGAAAACCGATTTTATTAAAAAGGACTACATACCACACGATTGAAAGCAATACCTGTAGAATGAAATGAAATACATTTATAATTTGATGATTACATTTAGAAAAAAACTGCATCATTGACACAGGTCCATTCTTGTATTCCATAATCAGGGTTTTGTGGACCAAATGAATAGATATTGCAACTTGAAGGATGAATGGGGTATCAATTTGATGGAGAGAATGAACAATTGATTTAAAAAGAGAAGAAAATAGAAAAAAGAAGATTCAAATATTGGTTGCAATGGATCCCATCGTTCAGGTAGCTGATAGTCAACCCCAAGTTGATTTCTGAACAAGATCTGTCACTCCTTTAGTGGTCTTGTTGTGCTTAATGGTAACTGAAAACTAGAAAGGAAAAGTGGAATTCAATCCCCAAGATGGGTGGGCTGGCCTTGACTTTTGACCAAATTTGATCCAGTGGTTATTTTTGTCATTACTTCAGAACAATTGAAAGTTGTGTCCATTGTAATGAAGAAAATGACTCTGCCTTGAATTTGATATTGAACAAACAGAGGGAGTTCCAGCCATAGGTGGAGATTGACTCCAATGGGGACAACGTTGTTTTCTTTTTCCCTCTGTCATTTGTTTTATGGTTTATTTTTGTTATGAAGCTGCTTTTCATATTTGGTGAACAGAGATCCTGGAGCCAAACAGACACACAGGCAGACACACAGACAGACACACAGACGTGCATGTGTTTCTCAATAAGCAAGACGGGATGGGTAAAGCAAGGATAACCTTTGGTACTGTCAAGTAGAGACCATAGGCTATTGTTGTATCCTTTTCCCCCAGTAGCTTTGAAGGGATGGGACCCTCGGCAGACAGTGTGTTAGAGTGAAGGGGGGTAAGAAAGAAGGGCAGGGTTAGGGCTATAGGGTTAGTAACAGACCTCTTGTCTTTAAGCACCCATCATGGAATGAATCACATCTGGGCACAAGGCATTCTGGGATCTGCAAGGATGACCAATGTGTAGCCTTTGCGTTTCTATCCAACTCTGTGTTTGTTGGGGGAGGGTGGACGACTATGATGATTACGTCACTTAAATACAACATTTTCCCTTAATGACTTAACAAACCCTGTTGCCGAATATACCGTTACAATGAGATATTTGCAGGAGAGAAGACTCAACAGTAGAAAGGGAAGGGTCTGGCCATGACTGCGCTACCCTTGCACAGAAAGCACGGAGCTTCTCTCAGTTGTTACCTGTAAAGGAGCGAGGGGTACCATTTTGTGTTGATGTATCGTTTCATCTTTTTTTGTATTAGACTATAACATATTATGTTTCTTTAAATTTGTGCGTCCTTTGAAGTACAATTGTGGTAATTTGTTTGACGTTAATATTATCATTATTAATATAATTATAATTATTATTAATTCCACAACTCTTATGAATATTGCTATTATTCTGTTTATTTTGTTCTTTTTGTAAATATTAAACTTTACTTGAAAATGCAATCATGTCTGGCACCAACAATGTGTTACACAGACACACCACGCAACTTCACTCCTAATTTCTACAAGACTAGCAATATATATTTTTTTAATTTCAGTTTTCTGGTCTCGTCTTTTCTGAACAGCGTTTTTCAAACTCAGGGCTCTTTCCAATACAGTTAGTGGTGATAGGATATAATACTGTGTATAGTTCTTGATTGTATACTTTCAATATTTGCATTCTAATATATGCTTTTTTTTGTGTCCTGATACGAATGACTCACCCTCTTTAGTATATCAGACATATCTCTTGTGTGTTTCCCCAACTCTACATGGGACAGATATTTAGTTTTAAGACATTAAACAACTGAAGAAAGTCTGTGGGGTCTTTGTGTTTTATGGTCATATTCCAATACATTGAGCTTCACAACAGGCTAAAAGACAGATGGATACAGTTCTACTACTAGGGGTAGCATAACTTCATTGTCTAAGAAAATAACATTTTAATCAAAGACTCCAGTGGAATCAAAGATTATCCCTACACACTGATTGGATCCAGTTCACATGCTGAAAAAAGGAATTCACTCTGTTGACACACAAATAAAATATGCAACGTTCCTCTTTTAAAACGGGTACATAAATGCTCACATAATAACCACGCGTATAAAAATGTGCCCAAACAAAGTAAGAACACAATCCTATCAGTGTGCAATGAACAGCAGCATGCCAACCACATTGCACTGTCACAATCATTATAAGGAGTGGACCAAGATGCAGCGTGGTATGTTTCCATCCTTTTAATTAGGAAGAGAAAAACTCAAAGAACAAAAACAATAAAGTGCACAAACGAAACGTGACGCTGATATAATGCGCTCAGAAAAATAATAAAATTAGCCGCCATGTTGGAGTCAACAGACACAGGAAATCACATTATAAATATTCCCTTACCTTTGATGATCTTCATCAGAATGCGCTCCCAGGAATCCTAGTTCCACAATAAATGCTCGATTTGTTCAATAATGTCCGTTATTTATGTCCAAGTAGCTACTTTTGTTAGCGCGTTAGTTATACATATCCAAACGCTCGTGCAGGTCGAGCATTACTTCGGACAAAAAGTTCAAAAAGTTATATTACAGGTCGAAGAAACATTTCAAACTAAGTATAGAATCAATCATTAGGATGTTTTTATCACAAATCTTCAATAAAGTTCCAACCGGAGAATTCCTTCGTGTGTAGAGGAGCAATGGAACGCAGGTCGATATCATGTGGAATGCGCATGACCAGGAAATGACTCTCTGCCAGTAACCTGACTCATTCAGCTCTTACAGTGCCTTGCGAAAGTATTCGGCCCCCTTGAACTTTGCGACCTTTTGCCACATTTCAGGCTTCAAACATAAAGATATAAAACTGTATTTTTTTGTGAAGAATCAACAACAAGTGGGACACAATTATGAAGTGGAACGACATTTATTGGATATTTCAAACTTTTTTAACAAATCAAAAACTTTGTTCAGCCCCTTTACTTTCAGTGCAGCAAACTCTCTCCAGAAGTTCAGTGAGGACCTCTGAATGATCCAATGTTGACCTAAATGACTAATGATGATAAATACAATCCACCTGTGTGTAATCAAGTCTCCGTATAAATGCACCTGCACTGTGATAGTCTCAGAGGTCCGTTAAAAGCTCAGAGAGCAGTGTGCAATAGAATAGAATGGCCAAGTCAAAGTCCAGACCTGAATCCAATCGAGAATCTGTGGAAAGAACTGAAAACTGCTGTTCACAAATGCTCTCCATCCAACCTCACTGAGCTCGAGCTGTTTTGCAAGGAGGAATGGGAAAAAATGTCAGTCTCTCGATGTGCAAAACTGATAGAGACATACCCCAAGCGACTTACAGCTGTAATCGCAGCAAAAGGTGGCGCTACAAAGTCTTAACTTAAGGGGGCTGAATAATTTTGCACGCCCAATTTTTCAGTTTTTGATTTGTTAAAAAAGTTTGAAATATCCAATAAATGTCGTTCCACTTCATGATTGTGTCCCACTTGTTGTTGATTCTTCACAAAAAAATACAGTTTTATATCTTTATGTTTGAAGCCTGAAATGTGGCAAAAGGTCGCAAAGTTCAAGGGTGCCGAATACTTTCGCAAGGCACTGTATTCAGTCCCACAACACAGTAGAAGCCTCATTCAAGTTTCTAAAGACGGTTGACATCTAGTGGAAGCCCTAAGAAGTGCAACTTCATTCATATCTCACTGTGAATTCAATAGGGCCTGGGTTGAAAATCAACCAACCTCAGATTTCTCACTTCCTGTTTGGATTTCTTCTCAGGTTTTTGCCTGCCATGAGTTCTGTTATACTCACAGACATCATTCAAACAGTTTTAGAAACTTCAAAGTGTTTTCTATCCAATACTACTAATACATGCATATATTAGCAATTGAGACTGAGGAGCAGGCCGTTTACTCTGGGCACCTTTCATCCAAGCTACTCAATACTGCCCCTGCAGCCATAAGAAGTTAATCATCCAACCAATAAGAATGAAGCAACTATTAAGATTGCAGGCCTCTTCTAGATCACTTTCCCACTCTTACATGTGTTATCCTGTTGTATCCCTGCAAAGAGAGCAGGAGGTAAAGTATCTGTCGTACATACACAGAGTGGGATAGAAATGTGACGTCCAGGGACACTACTCTAATCCATGCAAAAGGTTGAGAGGGGAGATGTTGAGAGGAGAAAGAACAGAGTAGAAACAAATTAGAAGTAGGCCTAAGATTGTGGGGGGCAATTGTTGAACCTCCCAAAGCAGAGACATGAGAGAGGTGGGGATTTGGATGGCTGACATATATGTCCATGTGTTTTGTCAGTAAGGTCAGCTAGACCTGTGTTATGAAAAGTGCACTGGACAATAGGTTGTAAAAAGACCAATGCAGGTTAAACAAATATCTGGGACCGTATTCACAAAGCATCTCAGAGTAGGAGTGCTGATCTAGGATCAGGGTCCTTCCTGTCCATATAACCTTATTCATTGTTATCTAAAAGACCAAACCAATCATCAATCAGCTCTCTTACTCAAGACTATTTCTGAATATGAGCCCATTGACATATTTGGGTCAAAGTTTGTTTTAGGACTGTAATAGCACAGCGTCTCTGTTCAGATGAAAATCTCCTTGGTGAATAATATTCTTGCTCAGTAGATCTTCGCATTTCAACACGATGTCCACAGAGTTACATAGATTATATATACAAATAGCCACCCTTTGCCTTGATGACAGCTTTGCACATGCTTGTCATTCTCTCATCCAGCTTCATGAGGTAGTCACCTGGAATGCATTTCAATTAACAGGTGTGCCTCGTTAAAAGTTCATTTGTGGATTTTTCCCCTTCTTAATGCATTTGAGCCATTCAGTTGTGTTGTGACAAGATAGGGGTGATAAACAGAAGATAGCCCTATCTGGTAAAAGACCATGTTCATTACTGTGGCAAGAACAGCTCAAATAAGCAAAGAGAAACGACAGTCCATCATTACTTTAAGAGATGAAGTTCAGTCAATCCGGAAATTTTCAAGAACTTTGAAGGTTTCTTCAAGTGCAGTCACAAAAACCATCAAGTGCTATGATGAAACTGGCTCTCTTGAGGACCGCCACAGGAAAGGAAGACCCAGAGTTCCCTCTGCTGTAGAAGATAAATTCCTTAGAGTTATCTACACCTCAGATTGCAGCCCAAATAAATGATTCACAGCATTCAAGTAAGAGACACATCTCAACATCAACTGTTCAATGGAGACTGCGTGAATCAGCCCTTGGTCGAATTGCTGCAAAGAAACCACTACTAAAGGACACCAAGAAGAGACTTGCTAAGGCCAGAATGTCAAGAGTGTACAAAGCTGCCATCAAGGCAAAGGGTGGCTACTTTGAAAAATCTCAAATATAAAATATATTTGGATTTGTTTAACACTTTTTTGGTTACAACATGATTCCATGTGTTATTTCATAGTTTTGATGTCTTCACTATTAGAAAATAGTAAAAAATTAAGAAAAACCCTTGAATGAGTAGGTGTGTCCAAACTGGTACTGTATATATATATATATATATATATATATGTAATCATATTTTTTAAGGAACTCAGTCAGCCTTCAGTTCACTCTTGAAAGTTGTAATTATAGAATCCACAAGGTGCCATTTCTAAATTGGGTTGTGCACCATCAGTTTTCCTCTTGTCATGTCAGTCATCGCAGATCTTAGAGCTATTTATAACCTGTAAGTAATATCCAGATCAACTACACCGTGTCAGCTAACATTTTTTTTAGCTAGGCTTTTTAGCCAAATAGATTTTGTTGTAATGTTTGAGTCACTCAACTGTCACATGAACACACATTAGCCATGGCAATATGTGTAGAATAGCAGAAAATATGTTTTAAAAAGGCAACATTCTCACTACACTCCATGACAAAATGTGTAGAATTGCAGGAAATAAACTTTAAACATGTCAAATGTTCTTCTCCACCGACAAGAGGGGTGTGAACAGTTTGTGTCATGAACAGTGCTTGTTCCCATAGAAATAGAGATGACGCATGCACATAGGAGGAGGGTGTGGGATGTTACCCAATGCTGGAAGGGGGGCCTGAGTGAAAAGAATGTGGGAACCCCTGACATAGATGGTAAGATGGTAAGGATACCCCAAAGATAGTGCAGATTAGGGAAGGAGATATCTAGTCAGTTGCACAACTGAATGCATCCTCTGAATCAGAGAGGTGCGTGGGGCTGCCGTCGTCGACATCACCGGAGCAGTTGTTGTTGTTGAGAGTTAATTGCCATCCTATTTTCCACGGGAGCAGCTTGGGGATTCGAACCAGTGACCTTTTGGTTACTGGCCCAACACTCTTAACCGCTAGGGTACACACTGCCCCTCTATTAATTTACTCGTCTATAGTCAGGGAGCAGAGAGATGATAAAGAAAAATAGGAGAGGGAGGAATAGAGAGAGGGATAAAGAGATATGAGAAATGAGAAACGAGGCAGGAGAGGAAAGAGAGATGAAAAGTAAGGAGATGGATAAGAGATGAGAAAGAGGAGTAGAGCGATGGAGGAAACAGACGAGAGGACCAGAACCTCCCCCATGGTAATCCCTGGGAGCAGCATATGGACTAGTAAAGCACAGAGACAGAGTGGGACAGAGCGGGAGACACAGATACACTTAGGACTTAAAAATATGATTCATTTCTTTGCCTCTAATCCCTGGCAAACAAGCTGGCCACCGGGATGTTCTGTAAATACTGTAATCATCCTGCGGCCAGGCCAGCGCCCCTGCGAGACGTAGCCAGCCCTACAGTCCAATTTCTTCGTAATCGATTCCTAATCCCAACAACCCAACAACCCCCCCCCCCCCCCCCCCCCCGACATTCTGCACGAGGGGGGTGGGTGGTTTGTGAGGAATAAAACTAAATGAAAAAGAAATCACATTTCCCAATTCTATTCTTTCCGAAGCATAGCTTCACAGAGATGAATTGGCGTCACGTAAGAGTTTACTTAGGGTGGACCATTGTTTGTGAGAACATGATGGCATGTAGGACGCTTGGGTTCTCTGGCTCTGGGTTCTAGACTGCTCTCTGGGATAGGTTGGACGGAGCTAGAAGGTGTGTGTGGGAGCGAAGGGAAATTAAAATAGCATTTCCCAATTATGCTCTGTTCTGTCAGAAGCCTAGTTTCACAGAGATGAATTGGCGTCACGTAAGTGTTGGGTGGGGGTATCATTGTTTGTGAGAATGCATGCTTGGGTTCTCTTGGTTCAAGACTGGGTTCTAGGCTGTGTTCTAGACTGCTCTCTGGGATAGGTTGGATGGAACTAGAAGATGGTGTATTGTTGGGTGAGACAACTGAGAGGTTATGTGAACAGAAAGGAGACAATCAAAGGATACTGGATACCACATGTTTTGTTTGTGAATCAAGCCGATTAAAAGTCAATTCCAATTCTATGAGTGCAGAATTAATTTACGGAAAGGAGAAAAAAACATTGAATTTGTTCATCTCATGAAAGTGAAGTTTTAATAGTTGTTTTATAAAAAAAATATATACAAAAAATGATTTCACCTTTATTTAACCAGGTAGGCAAGTTGAGAACAAGTTCTCATTTACAACTGTGACCTGGCCAAGATAAAGCAAAGCAGGTCGAGACATACAACAACACAGAGTTACACATGGAGTAAAACAAACATACAGTCAATAATACAGTAGAAAATAAGAGTCTATATACAATGTGAGCAAATGAGGTGAGATAAGGGAGGTAAAGGCAAAAGAAAAGGCCATGGTGGCGAAGTAAATACAATATAGCAAGTAAAACACTGGAATGGTAGATTTGCAGTGGAAGAATGTGCAAAGTAGAAATAAAAATCATGGAAATAACAAATAAATAAAAATAAAGTCCAAAATAAGACTTAAGAGGAAGAAGACAGAAGCTGAGAGTGAAAGTTTATTTTGTAGATAGAGAAGATGGAGAAAATGTGGCTGCCTTTGTTTTAAATACCATCTGTGATCAATACAGTCCCCAAAAGCCTGTATTCTCTATGACATAAAGCCTATTCCTAATATGCGATTGGTTGTAAACGTGCATCTAAATATTACCACCCTTAACAAATAGCTTATGTCTATCCCCGTCGAGCTCTATATGCTATTTACTGTACTTCTCTTCAATCAACCAAACAACGTTATGGATGTCCATTTGAATCTTTAAATGGTGTCTAATTCTGAAATGGGTTGTTTGATATGACAAGGCTGACAACATCTTAGTAGTAATAGAACTACAGTATGAATGTAATCATATTCTATCATTATCACTGAGAATACTGTTCATTCCATCCTCTTTTGACACTGTGTAGATACATTTTTATAAAGATGCATTTAACGTTTGATTTCAATGTACGGTGCGATTTTAATTAGCCATCTTCTTTTTTTCATTTCTCCTTCCTCTTCGTTTTTGTTTCTTTGTTAGTACTTTTGTTTTATGACGTGAAGCACTTTGTTACTTGTATTAAGTAGTGCTATACAAATAAAGTTATTGTTATTCTTGTTTTTATGAAAATGTTCTGTTATTATTATTGTCATGATTTTATGTCAAATAGAATCGGAACAGGAATGACTCACTCCATCATTCGTTTTAAGGGTAAATACAGTATTCTCAGTGGAATTTAGTGTCGTAATATGATCAGTATTATGGTTAGGCCTATCACTGGATCAACACTTGACTGACAATCATGTTATATCATTTTACTAAGTCAATACTGGGGCTTAAAGTTTAACACCTAGTTATTATCGAGAGTAATAGTCAGTGTTTGGATCCAAGATTATTGTCCATGTCTTGGACTGAGATTATTGTCAGGATTAGATTTGTTTATGAGAGAAGTCTGATTCGGGCGTAGTCAGGGTTGGAGGAGAGAGGGAAATGGGGTAGGTCAGCCTTAGAATTAGGGTTAAATTGAAGTAGAACTAAATAGGGGATTCTGGTTCCTTCTCTGACTTGGAGAGACGTCTCATACAGGAGCACTAGGTCAACATTCTCTGATGTCTGTCAGTAAAGATGTCCATTATCATCCTTAGTCCCCCTCTCCCGTCCTGTTCCCATGTCTTTCCATGTCCCCCTGTTCTGTCCTGTCCTGTTCCCCTGTCCTGTGTCCATGTGCCCACATGTCCACACTCGTTCTCACCTCTCCTTGCACTTAGTTATTTTTACTGATCTAATTTAGAGAATGTCCCAATCCTCTTAGTGTCTTGCCCCTTCAGCGCTTCACTAAGTGAATTAGACAGGATTACAGTCTCTCTCTCTCTCTTCCTCCTCCTATCTCTTTCTCTCTTCTCTATGGTGTCACTGTCTCTCCAGCCTTTCTTCTCCATATCCATGTGCATTATTCTCCTGACATCTTTCTCTCTGTTGGCAGGATTACTGTCATTCTCTCTCCAGATGACAAATTGGTTCCACCATTACCCATGACAGCTGCCCTCGAAGCCCAGTGCATCCTGGGAAAAAGGATCTTTAATTAAACTTTGACCTGTAGTACATAAATGAGGGACGAGAACAAGGCCTACATACAGATAGGAACAAGAGTGGACAAAACATGTCTTCGAAAAAAACATGAAGGAAACTAGACAGAACATCTGAAAATTACAGTAAAATACTTTCCATCCCTATCATGTTTTCATACAGTATAGTGTTTTCTGGGTCTTCATGGCAATGCTGGCAGTATTTGGAGTGTGACTTCTTCCAGTAGCAGGTCCCAGTCCTGCCAGGCCCTGCTGTGCCAGTCTCTCAGAGACTCATCTGGAGAGTCTGCCTCAGAGGAATTCACTGGGTTACAGTAACTAGTCATAGTCCATTTAGGATTTCTACCTCACCTAAATGGTACGTCTAACAACATACCGCAGTTAGTGGCTTCTGTTATGAACGTGTCTTTGTTATAGATTTAGACTGCTGCTGTGAACCTGTCTTTGTTATAGATTTAGACTTCTGTTGTAAACCTGTCTTTGTTATAGATTTAGACTTCTGTTGTAAACCTGTCTTTGTTATAGATTTAGACTTCTGGTATGAACCTGTGTCTATTTGTTATAGACTGCTGGTATGAACCTGTGTCTAGTTGTTATAGACTGCTGGTATGAACCTGTGTCTAGTTGTTATAGACTACTGGAATGAACCTGTGTCTAGTTGTTATAGACTGCTGGTATGAACCTGTGTCTAGTTGTTATAGACTGCTGGTATGAACATGTGTCGAGTTGTTATAGACTGCTGGTATGAACATGTGTCGAGTTGTTATAGACTGCTGGTATGAACCTTTGGCTGTTGTTATCTTCCAATGCGTGTTGATATGGTACTGTAAGTACTAGTGAATTAAAACATATATATTTCACCTTTGTTTAACCAGGTAGGCCAGTTGAGAACAAGTTCTCATTTACAACTGCGACCTGGCCAAGATAAAGCATAGCAGTGGGACAAAAACAACACAGTTACACATGGGATAAACAAACGTACAGGCAACAACACAATAGAAAAATCTGTATACAGTGTGTGCAAATGAAGTAAGGAGGTAAGGCAATAAACAGGCCAATAGTGGCAAAGTAATTACAATTTAGCAATTTACACTGGAGTGATATATGTGCAGATGAGGATGTGCAAGTATAAATACTGGTGTGCAAAAGAGCAGAAAAACAAAAACAAATATGGGGATGAGGTAGGTAGGTAGGTAGGTAGGAGCCAGTGGGTTTGGCAACGAATATGTAGCGAGGACCAGCCAACGAGAGCATACAGGTCGCAGTGGTGGGTGGTATATGGGGCTTTGGTGACAAAACGGATGGCACTGTGATAGACTGCATCCAATTTGCTGAATAGTGTGTTGGAGGCTGTTCTGTAAATGACATTTTCGAAGTCAAGGATCAGTAGGATAGTCAGTTTTATGAGGGTATGTTTGGCAGCATGAGTAAAGGAGGCTTTGTTGCGAAATAGGAAGCCGATTCTAGATTTAATTTTGGATTGGAGATGCTTAATGTGAGTCTGGAAGGAGAGTTTACAGATTAGCCAGACACCCAGGTATTTATAGTTGTCCACATATTCTAAGTCAGAACCGTCCAGAGTAGTGATGCTAGTCGGGCGGGCAGGTGGGGGCAGCGATAGGTTAAAGAGCATGCATTTAGTTTAACTAGCATTTAAGAGCAGTTGGAGGCCACGGAAGGAGTGTTGCATGGCGTTGAAGCTCGTTTGTGTCCAAAGAAGGGCCAGAAGTGTACAGAATGGTGTCGTCTGCATAGAGGTGGATCAAAGAATCACCCGCAGCAAGAGCGACATCATTGATTTATACAGAGAAAAGAGTCGGCCCGAGAATTGAATCCTGTGGCACCCCCATAGAGACTGCCAGAGGTCCGGACAACAGGCCGTCCGATTTGAAACACTGAACTCTATCTGAGAAGTAGTGAGTGAACCAGGCGAGGCAGTCATTAGAGAAGCCAAGGCTGTTGAGTCTGCCGTTAAGTATACGGTGATTGACAGAGTCGAAAGCCTTGGCCAGGTCGATGAAGACGGCTGCACAGTA